>NW_017205732.1:0-5164 GCF_001704415.2 Capra hircus
TATCTGAAACATTACTGAATATGTCAGAAATTACATGATGCATTCTCAAATTTTCTGAATAGTTTTTGTGTTAGTAACAGATCTTATTAAACAACACACAGACACAGAAGAACACTATTATTGTTTCTTTTTCTTTTAATTTTTGCAATGCTGTGTTGGTTTCTGCCATTAGTTCAGTTCAGTTCAGTCACTCAGTCGTGTCTGATTCTTTGTAACATCATGAATTGCAGCACGCCAGCCTCCCTGTCCATCACCAACACCCAGAGTTCACCCAAACTCATGTACATTGAGTCAGTGATGCCATTCAGCCATCTCATCTTCTGTCATCCCCTTCTCCTTTTGCCCCCAATCCCTCCCAGCATCACAGTCTTTTCCAATGTGTCAACTCTTCGCATGAGTTGACCAAAGTACTGGAGTTTCAGCTTTAGCATCATTCCTTCCAAAGAAATACCAGGGCTGATCTCCTTCAGAATGGACTGGTTGGACCTCCTTGCAGTCCAAGGGACTCTCAAGAGTCTTTTCCAACACCACAGTTCAAAAGCATCAATTCTTCAGCGCTCAGCGTTCTTCACAATCCAACTGTAACATCCATACACAACCACAGGAAAAACCATAGCCTTGACTAGATGGACCTTAGTGGGGCAAAGTAATGTCTCTGCTTTTGAATATGCTATCTAGGTTGGTCATAACTTTTCTTCCAAGGAATAAGCGTCTTTTAATTTCGTGGCTGCAGTCACCATCTGCAGTGATTTTGGAGCCCCCCAAATAAAGTATGACACTTTTCCCACTGTTTCCCCATCTATTTCCCATGAAGTGATGGGACCGATGCCATAATCTTCGTTTTCTGAATGTTGAACTTTAAGCCAACTTTTCACTCTCCACTTTCACTTTCATCAAGAAGCTTTTTAGTTCCTCTTCACTTTCTGCCATAAGGGTGGTGTCATCTGCTATCTGAGTTTATTGATATTTCTCCTGGCATCTTGATTCCAGCTTGTGTTTCTTCTAGTCCATTGTTTCTCATGATGTACTCTGCATATAAGTTAAATAAGCAGGGGGACAATATATACAGCCTTGACGTACTTATTTTCCTATTTGAAAAACTGTTAGAACTTCACATGGAACAACAGACTGGTTCTAAATAGGAAAAGGAGTACGTCAAGACTGCATATTTCACCCTGCTTATTTAATTTATATGCAGAGTACATGATGAGAAACGCTGGACTGGAAGAAACACAAGCTGGAATCAAGATTGCGGGGAGAAATATCAATAACTTCAGATATTCAGATGACACCACCCTTATGGCAGAAAGTGAAAAGGAGCTAAAAAGCCGTTTGATTAAAGTGAAAGAGGAGAGTTAAAAAGCTGGCTTAAGATTCAAAATTAAAAAGAGTAAGATCATGGCATCCTGTCCCGTCATTTCATGGCAAATAGATGGAGAAACAATGGGAACGGTGAAACACTTTATTTTTTTTTTTTTTTGAGGGGGCTCCCAAATCTCTGTAGATGAAGACTGCAGTCATGAAATTAAAAGATGCCTGCTCCTTGGAAGAAAAGCTATGACCCTTTTTACAGCAATTAAAAATAAGAGACATTACATTACTGACAATTGTCCATCTAATCAAATCTATAGTTTTTCCAGTGGTCATGTAGGGATGTGAGAGTTGGACTATAAAGAAAACTGAGCACCAAAGAACTGATGCTTTTATACTATGGTGTTGGAGAAGACTCTTGAGAGTCCCTTAAACTGCAAGGAGATCCAACAGTCAATCCTAAAGGAAATCAGTCTTGTATATTCATTGGAAAGGCTGATGCTGAAATTGAAACTGAAACTGCAATACTTTTGTCACCTGATATGAAGAACTGACTTATTGAATGCACCTTGATGCTGGGAAAGATTGAGGGCAGGAGGAGAAGGGGACGACATCACCAACTCAAAGGACATGAGTTTGAGCAAGGTCCGGGGGTTTGATGGTCCGTGGTGTGCTGCTGTCCACGAGATCGCAAAGAGTTTGGCATTACTGAGTGCCTGAACTGAGTTGAACTCAAGATTAAATTACTAGGTAGAAAACAGGGGACTTCCTTGGTGGTCTTGTGGTTAAGAATGCACCTTGCAATGCAGGGGATGTGGGTTCAATCCCTGATTGGGGACTAACATCCCACATGCAGAGGAGCAACTGAGGCCCCATACTGCAATGAAGAGCCGAAGCAGTGCAATGAGAGATCTCTGTGCCACAGCTAAGACTTGATACAGGCAAATTAACTAATTAATTTTGAAAAAAAAGGGATTGGAGAAATAAACATTGTGTGATTCCACTTATGTAAAATGTAAGAAACAGATTTACAGAGGCAGAGTATATTACAGGATATCAGCGGCAGAGCGAAAGGAAGCTGAGAGTTATTACTTCTTAATGGGTTCAAAGTTTCTGTTTGGAGTGATGAAAATGTTTTGAAAATATACAGCAGTTGCACAATATTTTAAATATAATCAATGCCACGGAGTTGTGTACTTAAAATAGTTAAAGTGCCTTTTTTTTTTTTAATGTAAACACTTTCAGGAATATGGTCTCTGGAGCTTGAATAAAATGCTGTCAAATAAGTGAAAATACTGTCTCAAAATGTTACTGAGAAATAAGAAAAACATAAAATAATCACAAAAAAGACTTGGTATTGTGTGTTCCACTACAGGTATGAGGTAAATAAAGGAGCTGTTTGTGTGAATTGTTGACAGAAAAAATCAACAGTAAAGGAAATTGAGGAAGAAAGGACAACAGATCATGCTAACTTTTCAAAGTGGTTTTATTATTAATAGACTATAGGTGATGCATGCTGGAACAGCCAGCACCCCTCCACAAACTGAATTGAGGCAGCATCAATATTTTCCTTTTACCTGCAACTCAGAGTTTTATTCTCTTTCTTCACTTCTTCTTTCTGAGCTGTGGGTATTATGAGCTTTCTTTCCAGGTCATTAGAGTTTTCTCACAATTGTCCCTGGATTAAAATAAAAAGATGATTTGTACTTCATTTCCATATGTGCATAGGGAAAATATGACTTGATCTATATAACTATTGTTAGGTCTTTGAATAATGTTAAAAAAAAATCAGCTTCACTTTGGTCAAGTTATTCCAAAGGGAATTTCCAAACTCACCGAGAATACTGAAATAAATGTCTGCAAGTTAAATATCTCCCTGGTAAAGTTGTATAGAAAATCAGTTAGGAACCATGTTTTGTCTTTGTTTTAATGTTCAGCATAGAATATAAGTGTTATTTAAAGAGAAATAAAGAATAGTTGCCAAAAATAAATGCTGATGGCATCATTTTATTCTCTGAAATATTTAAATAAAACTTGGAAAACCCTTTTGAATTTGGTTAAGATAAAAGCTGGACACCTTACCTTAAAGAGCAGGTAAGTTCTATTTTCAGATTTCTTCAAAATTATTTGTATAATGAGACATATTACTA
This sequence comes from Capra hircus, assembly GCF_001704415.2. Classification (NCBI taxonomy): domain Eukaryota; kingdom Metazoa; phylum Chordata; class Mammalia; order Artiodactyla; family Bovidae; genus Capra; species Capra hircus. The sequence continues at coordinate 3,462 of NW_017205732.1, forward strand.
CATAGTCATAGAATATACTGGTTAACTTAAGATATGGTACTGTGAAATATAACATGTACCTTAGATTTAAGCCAAATATCTGGTGAGTTGCACATGAGTTAACTTTTCTTTAATCAACTCACAATTAATCACTGTTGCTAGATCAATATGATTTTAGAATTTATTATTTAAATATAATTTAATGATCATTTGCCCTCTGGCTAATGTTTGTTAGAAAATTTCAGCCATGTTTACATACAGTCAATATTTGAAACTATTGCTCTATCTACCTGGTAACATGGAACATCTCTTCATGGTTACATTTTTTTTATACAATTCATGTGTGATAACTTACCCTTCCTATGTCAATTGCATAAGGTAATAAACAATGACAGTGATAAACATTTTTTTCATAACTTGGGGAATATTAAAGGGAACCAAGTAAGGGAGAAAGTCAGTGACTTATATTTCAGTTAAAGATACAGAAAATCTGTTAAAGAAAACCTCAAGAAGTACAGAGTATGTTAAATCACTCTGCTCTTACTTTCTATCAATTGCCTGAATGTACCATATTTGTAGCTTGAGTTTCTCATTCCTGTATTAACACCACTTATTCGATCACATTTCAGCCAAGATAGAGCTTTTATTAAAATAGAAAGTTAATAAATTTGATCTGAATAATTATTCAGAGTAAAATGAAAGAGTGATGAATAGAGCATGGTCAGATTTAGTTCTGCACATTTTGGAGATCACCCAGGCTGGAGACAACCAGGGTGTTAGGGCAAATGACTGAGTTTTAATGTATAAGACTACTCTTAAGGTCTAGTCTCCACAGTAAGCCAAATGAGTGAGAAATGGGGTAAGGTTACAGGGATGGGTTTATGTGACCTTCAAAGGATTTTTGCTAGTAGACAGAAAACTAGTGAACATTAGAGGAGCAATTCTAAGTTGATCTTTCCGAGTCTCTATCATTCTGAAGTAAATATGATTATAAGATTCTGTGTTTCTATGTCTCTTAAATACATGACAAAACAATTATATTGACAATGACATAATTAAAATGAATTTTCATTTCATTTTATCAAATATTGAAACAAAAATTATTTATTTGACAAATACATACTGAACACTTAAAGATAGTCAAAGTATAGAGTGAGGATATAATGAGAAACTAGCATAATTAATAATTTAATTCATGATGAGACAAAGTGCCCTATAATTGATTCAATGAGGAATGCATTGTATAATCAAATACATCAATTCTTCATAATTCATCCTTTCATTATTCAGTCACAATCTTATTATGGAAGATCTAGGTAACTAACTTACTAAATGATAATTTCAGTAAAGTCTCCTAGGTGATTTTAGTCTTTTTTCCACCTAGTACAACTCCTGGCACATTGTTAATTGATAACTAATTAATAATTTGTTTTATTTTCCTTTATTCAGAGATTAAACAAGTAAGGTGGCTCATAAAGTTTACATAATCTGTTCAAATTCAAAGCATTCACTATTCAACATAGATCTGAATGGCATACATTTTGTTGGTTTTGTTTTTCATTATGTCCAGGTCAGGGAGAAAATGAGGCACTGGCCCTAACTCTCACCAGATAAGATTTTTTAAGAGAGATAAGTAAAGCATTTAACAGTATCTAACAATAATTAGATAAAAATATGAAGCAAGGTAGGTAGTTCTAAGAACCATGAAACAGAATATTTTTTTT
>NW_017205733.1:0-18460 GCF_001704415.2 Capra hircus
AGAGAGAGATCATATTAAATATACACCCCACTGTAAGTACTCTTAACCTTGAATAAAGTTTCTTAACCACCTTTCCTAAATGTTATGGAATAATTTTAAACATTCCAAGTTCTGTTAGTAAGAATTATTCTCAAAGGAATATAGTTTTATTTACCATTACTCTTTACGCTATATTCACTTGGGAGAAAAATTTCTAGAATTAAAACATTTCATGTTTCTACAATACACAGATAATATCTTTGAAAATACTTTACATATCTTTAAAACATGTAGTAATCTGAAAAGGATGTGTGTATAGACATGTCAGTGTATATACACACATAACCTCAGAGCTCCAAGGAAAATTTCTCAGTAAACTATAAATGAAAACATTCAGCCTGAAAATAGTGAAATCTTTGGAATCAACTTGCCAAAAATCTTAGACAATGAAATTTTAATTAAAAATATGCATACATAAAAATATTTGGGATTCAGACAAAATTTTAAAGAAAGATAGCTCAATCCCTAAACCATCTATGGAAAAAAAAAAAAAAAAGAAAAAAGAAATCCTGAGTATCATGTAATAACCTATAATGGAAAAGAACCTACAAAAGAATAGATACGTATCTGCATAACTAAATCACTCCTATATACACTGAAACTCAACATTGTAAATCAAATATATTTACAGAAAAAAGATGTAAACAAAGCTTCTAAAATCAAAGTTATAAAGAAAAAAAAATCCTAAAGAATGTAGAAAGTATGTATGAATTGAAACAAAAATAGAAAACAACAAAAATAAAACTTGTTGGGATAATAAAACAAGAGCTGCTTCTTGGAAAAAGAAAATCAGAAACATTGATACAACTGTGGCAAATCTAATAAGGGACAAGGAGGTTAATTCCAATACTACAAATGAGAAATGAAATGGGATTCTGAGAGGATAATATTCAACTCTGAGTGGAATCACTTTTGTTTCAGGAAAGGTCCAGTCAAGCAAAAACCTGGGGAAAGAAAGGGAAGGAAAGAAAGAGGAAGAGAGACAAGGAAGAAAGCAAGACAAAGAAAGGAAAGGAGAAGGAAAGAAAAGTAAATGTCTCAACAAATGTTGTAAACTATCCAATAAAACAATTCTCTTCAAGATCTAAAAACAGAAACGGAAATTTATTAAGCCAGATACTCATTGCTTTTGATGGTACTCAGAACAAGAAAGCCCATTTACACATCACTGTTTAGAAGTTTAGAACTGGCCAATACAATACGATTATTTAAAAAAGAAAAATATGCCATGTTATTTGTAAAAAGACAGACAGCAGAAATAATTTTTTAAAAATTATTTCTACAAATACTAATTTTACTTACAATATTTTGGCAACATTAATAAAACAATAAATTTTACCTGAAAGAACAAGCAAAGCAGACAAGGAAATTCACAAAGGCAGTAACAAAATAGTAATCTTGACAGATATTCAATATATTTGTAAAGAAAACAAAGTGTCATTGTGTGAACAAAATATAGAGGTATCAATAGAAAAACAGAGGAAGCTCCTGAAAGAACTCAACTCACTATTAACTATCTTTTATTTGCAGGCACAGAAACTGACTCAAGTTAATTCTAAGAAGCAAAGCCCTGATGATATTATCTCTTCCTTTTTTTTTTTTGTGTGAAAATTTAGGAAATTTAGGCTGGAGAAGGAAGAAGAGGATAGAGACTTCAAGTGCCTTTAAGGAGGAGGAAAGAGAGGGGGTTGAAGATTTGATTGCGTTATTTGAACAGCATTGGTGAAGCTCAAACAAGGGAGGGAGCAAGCCATGCAGGCCTACGGGAAGAGCATTTCCAGAATAACAGCACTTGCAGTCTCTGGATCCAGAAGAAATGGAATTTGATGAAGGAAAACCAAGGCCAGTGTTGTCAAAAGGAGAACATTAGTAGGGAAAATAGCAGAGCAGAAGGGACAGAGAATGGAAGAGAGGAAGCAGTCAGGGACCATATTGCTGGAACCTTTTAATCTGGCAATAAATGCAACTTGTACTCCTTAGGAGCATACTTCACAGCAACTAACAAGTAACAGTGTTGATAATACTAAGCAACAATAAAAACACATAACGAAAACATGTCTTATTTTTTACTATAGAAACGAAGAAAGGAGATAAGAATACAATAGTCTGCATATTTATTTATACATAGTTTTCACCTGAGACCAGAACACACACACACACACTCTTTATACAACTAAAAGTTGGTTTAAGCTGACACTCAGCAAAGAGCTTTGGCCCAAGTAAACTAACTGGAAAGGCCTAGGAAAATATTCAAAGTGCAAATAAATCAATCAAGCTTTGAGGAAATAAACACAATTTATTTGAATTTGAATTTACACTCAGGAAATTACCTAAAATGGAGACAATAGATTCACTAGAGCTTAATCATCTGTAGTCCTTCCTCTTCAGTTCTGAGAGGGATACTAACCCCTTGGTGATTAGCACTTTCCAGCATTTTGTGAAAGCTTAGAGGACTTAAATAAATTGAGGCGGGGGAGAGAGGGGAGAGACAAAGAGGAGGAGAAAGGAAGAGGAAACAGACGGATTTCTCCTGGCACAGGTCTACAGACAGGATCCCAGCTTCCTTGAATGGTGCACAGAGATTGCTAGGTATCTGTGCCAGAAGTGGAGAAGGGGTGACATTCAACTCCAGGAGGAGATTCAACTCCAAGAACCTACGGAGGCAGCCAAGTGTACTGATGTTCAGGAACCAATACTTAGAGGGTACCCCAGAGGTCTGTAAAGAGCCCTTGGAGACCGCAAGAAAAAAAGGTTTCCACATGTATAATCACAGATTAGTTGGTAGGATAGATTAGAGGAAGGAAAACTCTATGACCTGACAATTACTGAAATACATGAGACAATTCTTGCACATCAGACTGTGTCAAGAAAGACTGAAACTCAATTAGTTTGATACAATGGGAAATTACACACGCAGGAGAATTAGCTGTTAACTGTACTACATTTGTGTCCAAGGCAAGATAAGATACAAAACTGAAATCTTCACGTGTTCAACTAGGGTAAGACACATGTAACTGGAAAAGGTAAGGACGAGTTCTAAAAAGGGTTTAATCACCCTGGACTATTTTCATCCACTATATTTACTATTCTTGGACAACTCCATTGTAGCTTAAGGGTAAGAGAACTCAATTTAGCCCAGTTCAAAAGCTGAACAGATTCCCTGTGTTTGATCCTTTTCAGTTAAAACTATGGGTCCAGCACAAATCAAGTGCACGTCAAGGCCTTTTTCCTTTGGGAATTTTAACTTGCCTTTGCTACTGTGTCTGACAGGGATATGCCTACCTCATTGTGACTACAGGCCAGCCAAATGGCAAAGGGGATGGAATGAATCAAATTCCCCTTTTGATCACTCAACAGGAGGTCCACAGGCACCAGGTCTCATTCTATTAACTATCTCTGCTTCTCCAACTGCAGTCAATGATACACAGGGCCTGCTTGATGCTTGCAAGGCTCTCTCACCAAACACAGGCATTTTAATGGCTGGCTTCCTTGAGATGTCCCTGGGCTAGGTAAAAGCACTCTGAGATAGTGTTCCTTCTACCTTGGCTCTATGCCTAGAGTGAATGTATGCCTCTTCCTCAGCTGGGACAAGAAGCCACAGCTCTTCACTGATTAAATCCCGTGTCTGGTCCAAACTCACATCAGAGCTTCTCCATCAACTTCTCCACTGCATGCTTTCAGAGTCAGGTTATCTTTAGATCAGCCCAAAGAGGCACTTCAGAGAGTGACATTCAAATCTGGGCTATATAGCTGATACTGAGATCTTCAAGGCATGAAAACAGTTGAAAAACTACGTTGCTAAAACACTCTACAGATTATATGTATAGTAGAGCTTTCGAACTTACAAGTAACATCGAATACCAAAATAGGTTGTTACTTTTCCTTTCTCCACTTCTCTCATTCTCTCCTCTCACACATTCTTTTTACATGTTAAGACAATTTTATGAAAAACAGATAATAGATTTTTAAATAACATCTCAATATGCAGATCAAACAAAATTGTACTTCCTGTATTTAAAACAAAATCACATAAATTATCCATCGCTTTCCCTATATTTGATATTACTGAAATAATGCTATAATTTGATCTTTTTGTTTTTAATGGGGTTTTTAACTTTGACTGCAATACTTGCTTCAGACTTACTGAAAGCTGAATTAACTTTTTTTTCTTTTTTTGACCTCCTACTTTTAGATTTGATGGGTGATGATTCAAAATCAGATGTGTTCACAGTAATGGATGCTATTTCCACCAATCCTGCTTGAAGGGGTTCCAGTGATACCTGAATAACAACTTTTGTTTCAGGAGACAATCCTTCTAGCTGCTTAGGCTTCTTAAACATTTGATGACACTGGGTCTTGTGCTCCCTTTTCTCTTTGAAAGTTAAAAACTGTAGCCGACATTTGGAACACTGGTGAAAACTCTTTTCCCAGTGCCCTCTATGATGACGTCTGTATGCTGTTGCAGTCTTAAAAATTTTGAGACAAAAACGGGCAAAGTAAATTCTTAGTGTTACCATGGCATGCTGGGAAATGTGCATCCACATCTGCAAAAAAATGATGATCTGTAACTGCAAACCTGGCATACATAGGGCATTTCACCAGGCTTATGATTGTCTTTCATGTGCTCTAAGAGAACCTGATCTGTCTCAAAGGACAACTCCACAGATCTGACAGACTGCGGAGGGCCCCTGGGGAGTGTGGACACTTTCAATGTGACACTGCAGCTGGAAGGGAGTAGGAAACTAGCGGAGGCAGTGCTGGCAGGTGGTGTGGTTTTTTCCAGCTGTCACCTCTCTGCCTCTCAAGTTCCAAATGGTGCTTCATGTGATTCATAAACTTGACATTTTTTAGAACTTTCAAGCAGCTGAGGCATTTAAACGCCTGTGTGGGTCTTCGGTTTCTGGCTGCCCAACTCCTATAAGCTCTCCATAGTAGAAGTCACGAAGTAACACAATCAGATTTCCTTCTGTGGGATCAACAATCTTGTTTGGACTTGCTAAACTTGGAAAATCAGTTTTTGTCAGTCCATTTTCCCCTAAAGGTCTTACAAACTTGCAATGAACACTGTCCTTTGGAAAAGGTGTCGGACAAGGTTCTCCATTCTGAGCGTGGCTTAGTGAGGTATGGACACGGTCTGGTGTGCTTTGCTGAGTGGGCACTGTATGAAAAATACCTGAAGGGGAAAAACCTAAAGAATGTTCCCCTATAATGCCATCACTGAGCTTAGGCCTTCTGGGATTTCTGCTATTTGTTTCACAAGTGGAAAGTTGCTTTGATACATGAGGACTTTTATTCATATCTCCTGCAGAAACTGCTCTTTCTACTGGATGCTGACATGAACTTGTGAAGGTAATCAAAGAAGAACATAACTCCTTTGAAAAGCAATTAGGTACTATCTCTGTGTGAAATATTTTTTATAATCAGCTTTAGACGGAGGTTCAGTAATAATAGGACTCTCTGGTGATCTTGGTTCAGAGTCAGAAACTGGCAAGACAGTCTTTGCTTCTGATGTAGGAGTCACATGACTAACAGCTGTAATCTGTGAGCCTTACCTTTCCTGAAATGAGCCATACCTTTTTCTCCTTGAACAAGAACCTGGGGTATCTCTGTTCAGTATGTTTGAAACGACTGGTTTTGAAGCTGAGGTCATCCCAAACAAAGATCACGTCAGCATCTTCATTTACATCTTCCACTCCAACCAAGATCAGTTCATCATCATCATCACCGACTTGTTTGGTTTCTCCCTCCCTTTTCCGTACTTCTGGCTCTTGTTCTTCTTCACATAACATACATGGTAGTTCCATATTTTTAATACTTTTTTATTCTTAGAGAGTGCAGCCACAAGTCCCAGTGCTTCCTTTATACAAACTGCCACCTAAAGGATAAACATACTACATATTAGTTAAGTACAGAAAAATGGGCTATTTGATTATCTCCACAACTCTACAGTAGTTATAAACACCCTTATCTTACAGACAAAGACACTGAGTGTCAACGAGACGCAATGACAGCTGAAAAACCTATGACTACAAGTCTACATGGCTCTAGAATCATAGCTTTGTCCCACGTTCATTTTAATCTCTTCTATTTTAAAAAAATAATGACAAAAAAACCCAACACTACTGATCATTAGGTGACATCACATGTAAAGGATGAGTATTTTTACAAAAGCACTGTTATACAGCTTTTAGAAACATGGACTTTGGAGTCAAAGAAGATTAAGTTGGCAATTCTAAGTTAACCACACACCAGTTGCATCTTCTTGGGCAAATTTGTAACTTTTAAATGTGTTTCTGTATCTTAAAGACAAACATGCTTATTTCTTAGACTTAAGGTTAACGGCTCTTTGTAAAAGGCATCAGCTATTCAATGGCATCTTGTTTTGTAGTAAAATGGAAGAAAATGTATCTTCAATGCACATTACAACTGATTCACAAATTCTAATTTCATAAATGTTAACAAAGAAAATCAGGTAGCAAAGTCAAAGTATAATCTATCTATACCTACTTAACCAACAGCATAATTCAATGTCAAGCACTTAACACAGGCCTAGGAAATTGAGAATGAGCTCTCTTGATAATCTCACCCCAATTCCACACTGATATATCCTAAATTTCTCCCTCTAATCCTGGCTAAACTGAAATCCCACAATGCTTCATCCTTTACGCCACAGGTCTCTTCCCCACATAGCAGGCAAATTGATGCCAGTATTTCTCTCATACCAGTATCAGACAGAGACATCACACACACATCACACACACACACACACACACACCACACACACCGATATCCCTTATGAATACAGGAGAAAGAGTCCTCAACAAAATACTGCCAAACAATATCCAACAACATAGTAAAAAAGATTGTATACCATGATCACATGGGATTTATGGAGGTATGCAAAGTTGGTTCATTATATGAAAGTCAATCAACAATTATGCCATTTTAAAACAATAAAACAAATAACACATCTGCCTGGAAGAAAAAGCATTTCCCTGAATCTAGCACATTTTCATAATCTGGGGTGAAAAGAACACTTCATAATTAAGAACAGAAAGAGAACTTTCTCAATCAAAGGGCACCTGTAAAAGACCCACAGCTAACATCATACTTAATAATGAAAAACTGAAAGCTTTCCCTCTAAGACTGGGAACAACACAAGGAAGTCTATTACACACTTTGGCTCAACATTATACTGGCAGTTCTATAACCGAGAGCAATCAGGTAACAAAATAGAATTGTTGCTGTTGTTTAGAAAAAAAAAAAAACAAAAAACAGCCTTCAGAATTGAAAGGAAAAAGGTCATAGTCCATTGGAGATAACATACTTTTGTATATAGCAAATCTTGAAGAAAACACAAGTATTAGAATTAATATAAAGCTTGCAGAAGAGAAGACAAATACTTTAAAAGTCAACCACATTTTCATACAGTAGCAACAAATGGTGGTAAGTAAATACTTGAATCTACACTAGCATTAAAAAGAATACTTAGGAAGTCAGAAAGAGAAAGACAATAGATTCTTTTTAATGGCTGAGTAATACTCCATTGTGTATATGTACCACAGCTTTCTGATCCAGTTATCTGTTGATGGACATCTAGGTTGTTTCCATGTCCTGGCTATTATAAACAGTGCTGTGATGAACACTGGGGTACATGTGTCTCTTTCAATTCTGGTTTCCTCAGTGTGTATGCCCAGCAGTGGGATTGCTGGGTCGTATGGCAGTTCTATTTGCAATTTTTTAAGGAATCTCCACACTGTTCTCCATAGTGGCTGTACTACATTGCATTCCCACCAACAGTGTAAGAGGGTTCCCTTTCCGCCACACCCTCTCCAGCATTTATTGCTTGCAGACGTTATATGAATCAATTCTAATGAGATGGGATGAAACTGGAGCCAATTATACACAGTGAAGTAAGCCAGAAAGAAAAATACCAATACAGTATACTAACACATATATATGGAATTTAGAAAGATGGTAATGATAACCCTGTATGCAAGACAGCAGACGAGACACAGATGTACAGAACGGACTTTTGGACTCTGAGGGAGAGGGAGACGGTGGTATAATTTGGGATGATGGCACTGAAACATGTACACTATCATGTAAGATAGTCGCCAGTCTATGTTCGATGCAGGATACAGGATGCTTGGGGCTGGTGCACAGGGATGATCCAGAGAGATGATATGGGGTGAGAGGTGGCGTGGGGGGGTCAGGATTGGGAACTCATGTACACCCGTGGCGGATTCATGTCAAAGTATGGCAAAACCAGTATAGTGTTGTAAAATAAAATTAAGTAAAAATAAAAATTAAAAAAAAGAGAAAGACAAATATCGTATGGTATCACTTACATGGACTCTAAAATATGACACAAATGAACTTATCTATTACACAGAAACAGACTCACAGACACAGAGAGCAGACTATGTGATTACCAAGAGGGGAAAGGTGGGGCAGGCATAGATTGGGAGCTGGTGATTAGCAGATGCTGAACTATAATATATACAATAGACAAACAAGATCGTACTGTATAGCACAAGGAACTATATTCATAATTTGTGATAATAATGGAAAAGGATATGAAAAAAAATTGTGTGTGCATATGTGTGTGTTTACATATGAAGGAAAGGAAAGGACAACTGTTGGCAAGCATGTACAGAAACTGGATCCTTGTGTGTTATGGATAGATTTTAAAATGGTACAACTGCTACAGAAAACAGTTTAAAGGCTCCTCGAAAAATTGAAAAAAAGAGCTGACACATGATTCAGCAATTCCACTTCAGGATATAAATTCAAAAGAACTTAACATGGGGTCTTGAGATATCTGCACAGCCGTGCTCACAGCAGCACGAAGCACAACAACTGAAGAGGTGGAAGCATCTAACTGTCCATCAAATGTGATATATACCTACAATGAAACATTATTTAGCCATATAAAGAAAATTCTGTCACATGCTACAACATGCATGATCATGTCAGACATCAAGCCACATGAAATAAGCCAGTCATACAAAAACACAAATACTGTAAGTTTCTACTTGTATGAAATAGCTAACATAGTCAAGCAATAGGCCATGGTCTAGGTAAACAGAGAAGAAAAGAGTTGTTGTTGTTTCATGGGACAGGTGATGGGAAAAGTTTCAATTTCTGCAAGATGTAAAGGTGTCGAGATCTGTTTCATAACAATGTGATTAGGAATTCCCTGGCAGTTCAGAGGGTAGGACTCCACAGTTTCCTATCAGGGGCCTGGGTATGATCCTCAACCAGGGAACTGTCATTCAAGCTGCATAGCACAGCTAAAACAATGACAACAACAACAAAACAACACTGTCACTATGTGTGTGTATATGTGTTAGTCACTCAGTTGTGCCCAACTTTGCATCCCCATGGACTAAAGTTCATCAAGGTGCCCTTCTCCCATCAGGATTATGGAGTGGGTTGCCATTTCTTTCTCCAAAAGGCTGATGAAAGTGTGTGAAATACTTGGCATGCAAAAATGGTTAAAATGGTAAAAATTTAAGTTAGATGTTTTCTACAACAATTAACAAAAGAAAAGCATTTAACAACCAGCAAAAGAATTTGAATAGACATTTCCGACTCTTTGCAACCCCATGGACTGTAGCCTATCAGGCTCCTCCATTCATGGGATTTTCCAGGCAAGAGTGCTGGAGTGGATTACCATTTCCTTCTCAAGGAGATCTTCCTGACACAGGAACTGATCCCAGGTCTCCTACATTGCAGGCAGACACTTTCCCTTCTGAGCCACCAGGGAAGCCCCTAGCAAAATGTAAATCAGTCTCACTGAGATACTACTTACACCCATACTACTTCACACCCAATCAAAATGACAAATAATCAACAAGTGCTGCAGAGCGATGTGGAGAAAAGGAATCTTCAGATATTGCTGAGGTAATTGCTGTAAAATGGTACAACCACTATTGCAAAAGTACCTCAAAAAGTAAATATAGAGTAGCCATATGATGCAGCAATTTCCCTCTTTTGTATATATCCATAAACACTGAAAATGTTCAGTCCATGCAAAACCAGTGTTCACAGCAACATTACTCACAATAGCCACAAAGAGTACACCATCCAAGTATTATCCATTAATTGACGAATGGATAAACAAACTGTGACTATATGCTCAACATGGACTGCATGGAAGCCATTTGCCATATTCATATACCATATTCAGCCATAAAAATAAAACAAAAACATTCACTGCTATAACCCCATGAAATGGATGAATCTTGAAAGTACACAAACTAGGGGATTTTCCTGGAGATCCAGTGTTTAAGACTCTCCACAGGTTCCATCCCTGGGCTGGGAACTAAGATCCCACATGCCACAGAGCTAAATAAAATAAATATTTACAAAGAAAATAGATATCTGAATAAAGCCAGACACAAAGGTCACACATTGTATGTGGGAGAACTGTAGGTGGAAGAGAAGCAGGAAAGAGAAGCTGTAATCCAAGTGAAACATTTTTTTTCAGGGAGGAGGAAATGAACTACTCTGATAAAGGCTGCCAATAAATTAAAAAAAATAACAACTACACATTGACCACTGAGTTAAACATTTGAAATTCACTTGTGGCCTTGACAAAAGTGGCTTTAAAGGAAAATGAGAGAACTCGAAGATAACAAAGTCTAGGAACAACTGTGCAGAGGTCTATAATAAGCAAATATGAAATAAAAGCAGCAGAAGCAGGATGTGTCAACGAAAGATGGATTTTTAACGACAGGTCACATTATAGTCAGTCTGTTTGCTGAAGGGAACCATCCAGAGAAACAGAAAACTTAATCCAGGACAAAGAGGATGCGGCTTAGCAGCAGTAGCAGCACACAAGAAGAGTACAAAAGCCAAATAATTTGCTCACAGTGACAGAATTGAGATCATATGAAAAAAAAAAGGCTCGCATGGTAGATTAATGGGTATGGTAACCAGACCTTCAAGTGAATCGAATCTCCTGATATTCCCACCCCTGTGTAGTTCTCTCTCAATCTATCACAGGGTTGACCTGTGAGACTAAGCAAATACAGAAGTGAAGATGTGTAACCATCTGAAAAAAGACTCTGCACTTTATCATGGGTGCAAGTGCTTTCCTGAATCGCTCATTCTGAGAAAAGACAGCAAGCCTCCACAAGAGAAGCCCCTTGCAGAGGCCCACAGAAGCAGGAACTTGAGGCTTCATGAGTACAGCCAAGTGAGAGAGCTTAGATTCAACAAGCTAAGTCTTCAGAGGTTGCCAAGCCAGACAAAAGCTTGACTACTACCTCAGGAGAGATCCTGGGCCAAGAGATAACAAGTGTTAAGTTCTTTCAAACTATTCAATTTTGAGATCATATGTACAACACAAACATTTCAAGTTTATAATACCATTCACATCATACTTACACACAGAAGAGATTCTCCTATAAATAGAGCAAAAATTAAAACACACACACACCACACCACACACACAAACAAACCAAAGCACCGAAAAACAGGAGTTGCCTGGCAGTCCAGTGGTTTGCTTAGGACTCAGCCCTCTCACTGCCAGGATCCTGTGTTCGATCCCTGGTTGGGGAACTAATATCCTATGAAGCCACATGTTGTGACCAAAACAAAACATGCTGTGAAGTTCAAAGCTGCACCAGCAAGATAAGTTATACAACACAGCTGTTATGCACAAGTTGCTGGGCATAGAGCTAACCTATGATCCTAGTTTACTCAGCATGAAGTGAATTCAGATGGTGCCTCGCTCCCCATCCAGTGGAGTTCACTTAATTCAATGAAATAAAGCCCTTAAGGGTACAGAAATGAGCAAGTAATCCCACGTGAACATGTTAAATCAAAACACATTTTCTCTGAATGAACCACTTCATTCATTTATTCATTTGGCCAGGCTGCTTGGCTTGTGGGGTCCCAGTTCCCTGACCAGAGATTGAATCCAGACCACTGCAGTGAAAGCCCAGAATTCCTAACCACCAGGCCACCAGGGAACCCCCACACCTGCATTGCTTTGCTTTTCATAGCTAAAACCTTAGGATATGTGCATTGCCCCATGTTAGCCTCACCAAGTGGTAGGAGTCAGCTCTACACAGCTTAAGACCCATGGTGCTCTTACTTTTTTTCTTTCAAGAAGGCAGGAGAAAGCAAGTCACCCTGCCTGTTTTTAAGGTTGCCACTCAGAAAGCTGCAAATCCTGAAACCATGTTTGCCCTGAAGTCAGCACCTGCAATCAGGGTCAGGTAATCCCCAATCAGGAATACTCTCTCTCAACAGCAACGTGTCAGCCCACGAATGAACGGAGAAAAACGGAACGTAAGAAAGCCACAACTTTGTCCCTCTATTGTAAAGATGTCTGTCACCTTACCTCAGGGGCCCACTGAAATACATCAGCGCTTGAGACCTCCCAGGCAGTCAAACGGGTCACATCCTGGGACGAGCAGAGGGAAAGGTCAGGGTGAGTCACCTGTTCGGGGAACATTCTAATCCCCCCAGGCCCTACCTGGTCCTACCCTATGGATGCTGACCAGGCGTCTCACACTCAACCAGAGCAAGTGATTGAACTCCTTTTCCCTGAGCTTCTTCCTCCCCCCTCCCTTCTCTCAGTAACAAACAAACAAATACCTCATCTGCCAACTTCCCGAACCAAAGGCCTGAATCTCGGGGCCCCCAGGGACGGGGCAGCCCTGGAGTCCAAGGCAGAGGCAGAGGAAACAGGAAAACGACCAAAGCACCAGGGCAGTGAAGAGGCCACTAGATCGATTTTTTTTTTTTTTTTTTTTGGCTGCGCCCTCCTGACTGTGCCTGGAGTGCAGAACTCGGGTTGGGCCGTGAAGATTTCTGCGTGTGTGTTCAAATACATTAGGTTCTACAGGAGAGCTGGGGTGGTGCGGGGCCAGGGGGCTAAGAGGCCCTTTCCGCAAGCTGGCTTGTCCTATCCCCCAGGCAGGAAAGATTCTGGAGAGCAGAGCCCGCCCAGACTAGAGAGGGCAGAGGGCGAAAGCGAGCCTGAGGCCTCTGGGTCCTGCGGCATTGCTCCCTCCTGAGGGCCCGGGGGCTGTCACCGGCCGCCCCACCGAGCCAAGGGCTCGCTGTGAGTGGGGACCCGAGAGTCCCTCCCTTTAGCTGTCAGGCACTGCTTTGGCTGAACCACGCCCCAGTCCTTACCGAGTCCCAGTTGGCGGAGGAGTACACGAAGCTGCTCTGCGGCTTCACCTGCCCTAAGGCAGTTGCCTGGGATTAAGCCTGAGGGAGTCGAGTTGAGCGGGATGAGGCCTCCTCAGGTCTGGGGCGCCGCCTCAGCTCCCCCTACAGGCGTGAGGGCTGCCTCCGATGATTGGCTGCCAGGTGTCGGCGCCTGCAATCTGATTGGCCTGTGAGGCCGAGTTGGGCGCATGCGCAGGCGATGAACCCTCCTCCCTACCGGCCCCACCCCATAAAATCACCTGCTGTGGGCGTGGTCAGGCTGAATCTGAATCTGAAGGGTCTTGGGTCGAGATTGCTCAGCTCACCAAGCTGCGAAGAAAGAATAAACAGATGGCACAGTCGTCAGGGCACAGGGCTGAGAACGGCCTCCGAGTCTACCAGGGGAGTCCAGTGATGGTGTCCAGCACTCACAGCCCTTCAGGGCTGACCTCCCTTAAGCAAGGTCTTTGCTTAAGGAAGTTGACCATACAGTGGATCTTGAAGCCCTCTCCTCTTGGACTTACATTTCATTCAAGGCAGGGAAGCCTGCTCCTGTTTTGGACTGTCTATTGTGAGCTGAGAATGAGCTTTACTTTTTCTTCTTCTTCTTTTTTTTTTTTTTTTATATATATTTTAGAACTTTACCACTTTTAATGGCTGAGGAAAACCGAAAAGAATTTTACTTTCTGACATGAAAATTTTGTGAAATTCAGTTTTCGGAGTCCTTAAAGTTGGAACAGGGACTTGCCAGTTTCTTTGGTTATTATCTATGGCTGAAAACTTAATTAATCACCAATGATCATATTCGCAAAGCCTAAAATATTTCTTTTTTGGCCCTTTACAGACTCTTTTTTAAAGGCCCTGTTCTTCTGGAAGTCTCCTAGTAGTCATATGGGAGAATAAAGTTTTGGTTTTGTTACAATATTTTCTTCTCTATTATATTCATTTTTCATTCTTTACTTAATTTCATTCCTTCATATCGCTATAAGTTTGTTCTGTTGCTCATCTTTACGACTTTTTGAGATAACTATTTGTATCTCTCATTTCTCTTATATCTAATGCTATAAAATTACCTTAATTTGTTGTTGTTGTTCAGTCCCTCAGTCATATTGGACTCTTTGCAACACCATGGACTGCATGCAGCACACCAGGCTTCCCTGTCCTTCACTGTCTCCTCGAGTTTCTTTCAAACTCATATCCATTGAGTTGGTGATACCATCCAAGCATCTCATCCTTCGCTGCCCACTTCTTCTCTTGCCGCTCAGTCTTTCCCAGCATCAAGGTTCGTTTCCAATGAATTGGCTTTTCACATCAGGTGTCCAAACTATTGGAGCGTCAGATTCAGCGATCAGTCCTTCCAGTGAATATTCAGAGTTGATTTGCCTTAGGATTGACTGGATGGATCTTGCTGTCCACAGGGACTCTCAAGAGTCTCTTCTCCAACACCACAGTTCAAAAGCATCAATTCTTCAGCACTCCACCTTCTTTATGGTCCAGCTGTCACATCTATACATGACTGCCAGAAAAACCATAGCTGTGACTAGATGGAATTTGTCGGCAAAGAAATGTCTCTGCTTTTTAATATGCTGTCTAGGTTTGTCATAGCTTTTCTTCCAAGGGCCACATAGCTTTTAAGCTCATGGCTGCATTCACCATCCACAATCCTTTTGGACCCAAGAAAATAAAGTCTGTTCCTCTTTCCATTGTTTCTCTGTACAAATTTAACTGTGTCCCACAATTTTTGCGAATAGACTGTTCATTATCATTCACTCCCAAGTATATCCTAATATTCTCTTCTAAAGACAAGGACTATATATTGCATGGGCTTCCCTGGTCACTCAACTGGTAAATCACTTTCCAGCCAATGCAGGAGACACAAGAGGCCTGGGTTTGATCCCGGGTCAGGAGGATCCCCTGGAGAAAATAATGCAATCTGCTCCAGGATTCTTGCATGAAAATTCCATAGAGACATATGTTATGTGTTAATATAGATATTTCTATTTTCCAAGTGAATGGCATTTTAAAAGATGCTTCTTGGTCAATTTCTCATTTTTGCATTATAGTCAGATGACACAGTCTAAATTATTATTGATCCTTTGTATTTGAAGATTTCCATTCAGTTAAGTAGACCGTACTTCAGATTTCCATCTCAGTGAAGTCAAAATGAAGTGGGTGTTATGTAGAGAAAACACTTGCAATGTCTGAAATGTATATAAGTGAAATGACTTCCTTTATGCTTCACAATTATTCCAGCATCTTTCATTAGGGTACCTTTAACTAAGTTCCAGGGTTTTCTCAATTTTACCAGTTTTTCCACAAATATTCTTTCCTATTTTCATATTCCCATATAGGATACTGAACTGCATGAGAATATATAGCAAAAAGCTACAGTTACCTCCCTTAGCTTACTCTGGTCTATAGTAGTTTCTTAAACTTTCCTTGTTCTTCCATGACTTTTGACAATTTTCAGGAGTCCTTCAGGGACAGGTATTTTGCAGAATGACTCTCTATATGGGTTTGGTATATTTCTCCTGATTGCCCTGGGGTTTATATAATTTTAGAACTATACCTCCAAGGCAAAATATCTTCCTTATCACTTCCCATCAAGGATTCATACTATCAATATGACTTACAACTAGTTCCTCTGCTATAAAGTTGTCTCTTTCCTACTGACATATTCTGTTCTTGGAAACAAGCCACTAAAAGCAGCCTACATTTAGGGAGGGGCATGGAATCTCATCTTGAGGAAAATATCTAAGAGATACACAAATTACTGAGTATACAAGTTAATTGAAACTCCTTTGTAAGGAAGATCTGGGTCTTCTAGCCATAACTTTTAATTTTAAATTAATTACAGTAAAGATTTAATAGGCTTCCTAGTTGGTGCTAGTGGTAAAGTACCTGCCTGCCAATACAGGAGATGTAAAAGATGTGGGTTCAGAGGAGCCTGGTGTGCTACACTGATTGGGTTGCAAAGAGCTGGACAGACTGAAGCCGCTGAACACACACAAAGATTTAATACCTCAGTCACACCAGCTACATTTTAACATTTGCAAAGTGGCATATTAGACAAAGACATAGAAAATATATTTTATTGAGAATTCCTTAGTGTTTGGGTTGTTAGAGTTTTGTGCTTCCACTGCAGGGGGCAGAGAGTCAATCCCTGGATTGAACATCTAAGATTCCTTAATCCTCACAGCAAGGCAAACAAACAAACAAAACAAACGAAACCCTCCCTGATGAACACTCCATCTGAAAATTCAGATAAAGGATATAAACAGAACACCTCACAGAAAAGAAACGCAAGTATTTATACATGTGAAAAGCTGATCATCCTTTTCAGGGAATACATGTAACAATTATTAAAAAAATGTTCTATTGCTGCATAAATGTCTGTGAATAGCACTGACTTAGGTCATTGTTTTGCCGAGCTTTCTTCTTCTCAATGTGTAATGCATATTAACACATGAAACTGATTTAGCTCTGTCTCAAAAATTTGCTGTTTTTAATATCATTCAGTTCAAATATTATATTTCCCATTATTATCTTAGGAGAAATAAGTTATTTAGTTTCAGAAGCAGGAGTAGGAAGGAGCCTAAACCACAACATTAAAGATGCTTGTGAATTATAGAGGTGCCACTTTTGCACTGTGTGTTCCTGGCAATCTTTACTCTACCCTCAGCCTGTTTGCAGTTATATTGCTTCCTTTTCAAACTGTGGGAGTTCTGTCGTCGTCAATTGTTTTTTCTGGGTTTTTGTTTGGTCATGCCACGGAACATGTGGGATCTTAGTTCCACAACCCGGTGTAAGATCCGTGGCCATTGGCAGTGAAAGCGTAAAGTCCTAACTGCTGAACTAACAGGGAATTCTCATATATTTTTCTTTGTTTCTTTCAAATATTTATTCATTTACTTGGCTGTGCTTGGTCTTAGTTCCAGCACAAGGGCTCTTCAATCTTCATTGTAGCATGTGGGAGCAGGAATTTTAATTGTCACATGCGGCATTTTTAGTTGCAGTATGTGGGATCTAATACCCGACCGGGGGATGAACTTGGACACCCTAATTTGGGAGCACCGAGTATTTCCACTGGACTACAGGGATCTCCTTCCCATGATCGAACCCAGGTCTCCCATATTGCAAGTGTATTCCTTACTGTTTGAGCACCATGGCTTTGATTATAAGAACTTTGGTCAGCAGAGTGATGCCTTATGTTGTTTTTTTAATACTGTCTATGTTTGTCATAGCTTTTCTTCCAAGGAGCTAGCTTCCTTTAATTTTGTGGCTAAATTCGCCATCCACAGTGATTTTGGAGTCCAAGAAAATAAAATCTGCTGTTATTTCACGTTTTCACCATTTGTTTGCCATAAAGTGATGGGACCAGATGTCACAATCTTCAGTTTTTGAATGCTGAGTTTTAAGCCAGCCTTTTCACTCGCCTCTTTTTCCATCGTCAAGAGGCTCTTCATTTTCTGCCATTAGGGTGGCATCATCTGCATATCTGAGGTTGTCACTATTTCTCCCAGCAATCTTGATTCCAGATTGTGTTTCATCCAGTCCACTCTTTTTCATGATGTACTCTGTTAAGTTAAATAAGCATGGCAACAGTATATAAGCCTGATATACTTCTTTCCCTATTTGGAACCAGTCACTTATTCCATGTCCAGTTCTAACTGTTGCTTCTTGACCTGCATACAGATTTCTCAGGAGGTAGGCCAGATGGTCTGGCATCCATCTCTTTAAGAATTTTCCACACAGTGCTGTGGTCCACACAGTTAAAGGTCTCATCACTTCATGGCAAATAGATGAAGAAACCATGGAAACAGTGACAGACTTTATTTTCTTGAGCTCCAAAATCACTGCAGATGGTGACTTCAGCCATGAAATTAAAAGATGCTAGCTGTGACAAACCTAGAAAGCACATGAAAAAGCAGAGACATTACTTGGCCAACAAAGGTCCAGGTAGTCAAGGCTATGGTTCTCCCACTAGTCATGTATGGGTGTGAGAGTTGGAGCATAAAGGCGGCTTAGCATGAAAAGCCAATGCTTTTGAACTGTGGTGTTGGTGAAGACTCTTGAGAGTCACTTTGACTGGCAGTGAGATCAAGCCAGTCAGTCCTACAGGAAATCACCACTGAATATGCACTGTAAGGAATGATACTGAAAGTGAATCTCCAATACTTTGACCACCTTATGGGAAGAGCTGACTCATTGGAATACACCCTAATACTGGAAAGATTGACGGCAG
>NW_017205734.1:0-5164 GCF_001704415.2 Capra hircus
ACTCGAGACGGGGACTGACTCCCCTGGGGGAGACTCCAGAATTTCACTAAAATCCATGTCTGCACTGGAGAGGAAACCTCAGGTTCCAGCACCCGACTCCACACAAGGTCTTAGGCCCCGGCATCGAAAGGAGAGGAATCCCGAGAGAGAACCCCGAGCAACTCGCAAGGGGACTGGCCTTTCCTGATGCCACCAGAGCGGGTCCCTGAGTTCCCCGTCGTCAATCGAGAGCACCTGTCACAACTTGAGAAAATCCTGGAGGTTCTAACCCTCCAGGCCAGATGAGGCCCGTTTCCGCTGAGGCGTCTGGAGGCTAATACACCTGGCCTCTGGAAATTCCTACGGGTCCTTCACACACACTTGCTGCAACTCAAAGAAGTTCCCCGACATAACCCTCTCCCCTCTCGCCTCAAGAGGAAAGAACGAGAGTCCCGCCCCATCCAGAGGAGCCCGTTTCCGCCTCATAGCTTGAGAGCAGGGATCCCTTCAATGCGTGGTCAGGAAAGAATTCCCTGCGTTACCGGTTGCATCTCAAGAGGAGGCGTCTCCACAGGAAAGGGCGAGAGGAACTCCAGGGTCGTGCCACATTCCCAGAGTCCCCCAGATGTCTCCGTCCATTCCAGGGAACCTGTTTTCCCTTCACTGCCTCGACTTTCAAGCTGAGCATCGACTCACACCACCGTGACACGTGGGAGAGCCCTGTGGGAAAGCCTCCTGGGAAAGCCTCTGGGAAGCCTCGAGGAAAGCCACAGATCCTTGATCCTCGCGAAGGGAAGCTCAACACTGCTGCTGCAGCTCGGAGGAAAGTGCACTTGCATGCCACTCATTACGAGGACTGACTCCTGGGGAGACTCCAGAATACCCAAGATCCATGTCACTGATGGAGAGGAATCCTCAGGTTCTGGCACCGACTCCACACAAGGTCTTTGGCCTGGCATCCACGGGAGAGGAATCCCGAGAGGCCCCAGAGTAACTCGCAAGGAAATGGCCTTTCCGAGGCCACAGAGCGTGTCCTGAGGTCCCCGTCGTAAGTCGAGTGCACCTGCCGCAATCGAGAAAATCCAGGAGGTTCTACCTCCAGGCTAAATGAGGCCCATTTCCACTGAGGCATCTCGAAGCTAATCACACCTAAATCTGGAAATTCCAAAGGGTCCTTCACACCCTTGCTGCAACTCAAGAAGTTCCTGACATACCCATCTCCACTCGAGAGGAAGCACGAGAGTCCCGACCACATCCAGAGGAGGCCCCGTTTCCACCTCCTAGCTCAAGAGGAGGGATCCTTTCCCTGCGTGCTCGGGAAAGAATTCCCGCGTTCCTGTCGCATCTCAAGAGGAGGCGCTCTCCACAGGAAAGGCGAGAGGAACTCCAGGGTCATGCCACCATTCCTAAAGTCCGCCAGATGTCTCAGTCCATTCCAGGGAAACCTGTTTTCCTGCACTGTTTTGACTTTCGAGCCGAGGATAGACACACACCACGGTGGCACGTGGACAGCCCTGTGGGAAAGCCTCGTGGGAAAGCCTCGTGGGAAAGCCTCGAGGGAATGCCAGATCCCTTGTTCCACGCGAAGGGAAGCGTGACACTGCTGCTACAGCTCGGGAGGAAAGCGCCGTGTGCATGCCCCCCCGGAGACGAGGACTGACTCCCCTGGGGAGACACCAGAAGTACCCAAGATCCATGTCAGCACTGGAGAGGAATTCTCAGGTTCCGGTACGACTCCAGTCCAGGTCTTAGGCCCCGGCATCGACGGGAGAGGAATCCCGAGAGCCCCCAAGCAACTCGCATGGGTACTGGCCTTTTCTGAGGCCACCAGAACAGGTCCTGATGTTCCGTGGAAAGTCTAGAGCACCTGCCGCAACTCGAGAAAATCCAGGAAGTTCTCCCTCCTGGCGAGATGAGGCCCATTTCCGCTGAGGCGTCTCGAGGCTAAGCACACCTAACATCTGGAACTTCCAAAGGGTCCATCACACCCTTGCTGCAACTCAAGAAGTTCCCGACATACTCGTCTCCACTCGAGAGGAAGCACGAGAGTCCCGCCCACATCCAGAGGAGCCCGTTTCCGCCTCCTAGCTCGAGAGGAGGGATCCTTTCCTGCATGGTCGGGAAAGAATTCCCGGCATTTCCGTCGCATCTCAAGAGGAGGCGCTCTCCACAGGAAAGGCGAGAGGAACTCCAGGGTCGTGCCACCATTCCAGAGTCCCCAGATGTCTCAGTCCATTCCTGGGAAACCTGATTTCCCACCACTGCTCCACTTTCAAGCCGAGGATCGACTCACACCACGGTGACACGTGGACAGCCTTGTGGGAAAGCCTCGTGGGAAGCCTCGTGGGAAGCCTCGAGGGAAAGCCCCTGATCCCTTGATCCACGCGAAGGGAAGCACGACACTGCTGCTACAGCTTGGGAGGAAAGCGCACGTGCATGCTCCACTCGAGACGAGGACTGACTCCCCTGGGAGACTCCAGAAGTACCGCAAATCCATGTCAGCATTGGAGAGGAATCCTCAGATTCCGGCACCGACTCCACACAAGGTCTTAGGCCCGGCATCGACGGGAGAGCAATCCCGAGAGGCCCCGAGCAACTCGCATGGGGACTGGCCTTTCCTGAGGCCACCAGAGCGGGTCCCTGAGGTCCCCGTCGTAATGAGAGAACACCTGCACCAACTCGAGAAAATGCAGGAGGTTCTCCCCTCCAGGGGAGATGAGGCCCATTTCCTCTGAGGCGTCCCCAGGCTAATCACACCTAACCTCTGGAACTTCCAAAGGGGCCTTCACACCCTTGCTACAACTCAAGAAGTTCCCCGACATACCCGTCTCCACTCAAGAGGAAGGACGAGAGTCCCGCCCAATCCAGAGGAGCCCCGTTTCCGCCTCCTAGCTCGAGAAGAGGGATCCTTTTCCTGCGTCGTCGGGAAAGAATTCCCGGCGTTTCCGTCGCAACTCAAGAGGAGGCGCTCTCAACAGGAAAGGCGACAGGAACTCCAGGGTCATCCCACCATTCCCAGAGTCCCCAGATGTCTCAGTCTATTCCAGGGAAACCTGTTTTCCCTGCACTGCCTCGACTTTCAAGCCGAGGATCGACTCACACCATGGTGGCACGTGGGACAACCCTGTGGAAAAGCCTCGTGGGAAAGCCTCATGGGAAAGCCTCGAGGGAAAGCCACATGTCCCTTGATCCAAGCGAAGGGAATCGTGACACTGCTGCTACAGCTCGGGAGGAAAGCGCACTTGCATGCCCACACTCGAGACCAAGACTGACTCCCCTGGGGAGACTACAGAAGTACCCCAAGATCCATGTCAGCCCTGGAGAGGAATCCTCAGGTTCCGGCACCGACTCCACACAAGGTCTTAGGCCCCGGCACTGACGGGAGAGGAATCCCGAGAGTTCCCTTGCAACTTGCATGGGGACTGGCCTTTCCTGAGGCCACCAGAGCGGGTCCCTGAGGGCCCCGTCGTAGGTCGAGAGCACCTGCCGCAACTTGAGAAAATCCAGGAGGTTCTCCCCTCAGGCGAGATGAGGACCATTTCCGCTGAGGTGTCTCAAAGCTAATCACACCTAAACTCTGGACCTTACAAAGGATCCTTCACACCCTTGCTGCAACTCAAGAAGATCCCAACATACCCCGGCTTCACTCGAGAGGAAGCACGAGAGTCCGCCCACATTCAGAGGAGCCCCGATTCCCTCCTAGCTCAAGAGGAGGGATCCTTTCCCTCAGTGATCGGGAAAGAGTTCCCAGTGTTCCCGGCGCATCTCAAGAGGAGGCGATCTCCACAGGAAAGGCGAGAGGAACTCCAGGGTCTTGCCACCATTCCAGAGTCCCCCAGATGTCTCAGTCCATTCCAGGGAAATCTGTTTTCCCTGCACTGCCTCGACTTTCAAGCCGAGGATCGACTCACACAGCGGTGACACGTGGGTCAGCCCTGTGGGAAAGCCTCGTGGGAAAGCCTGGAAAGCCTCGTGGGAAAACCTCGAGGGAAAACCACAGATCCCTTGATCCACGCGAACGGAAGCGTGACACTGCTGCTACAGCTCTGGAGGCAAGCGCACGTGCATGCCCCCACTCGAGACGAGGACTGACTCCCTGGGGAGACTCCAGAAGTAACCCAAGACCCATGTCAGCACTGGAGAGGAATCCTCAGGTTCAGGCACCGACTCCACACAAGGTCTTAGGTCCCGGCATCGATGGGAGAGGCATCCCGAGAGGCCCCCGAGCAACGCGCATATGGACTGGACTTTCCTGAGGCCACCAGAGCGGGTCCCTGAGATACCCGTCGTATGTCGAGAGCACCTGCAGCAACTCGAGAAAATCTAGGAGGTTCTCCCCTCCAGGCGAGGTGAGGCTACTTTCTGCTGAGGCGTCTTGATGCTAATCACACCTACCCTCTGGAACTTTCAAAGGGTCCTTCACACCCTTGCTGCAACTCAACAAGTTCCCGGATATACCCGTCTCCACTCGAGAGGAAGCACGAGCGTCCCGCCCACATCCAGAGGAGCCCCGTTACTGCCTCCTAGCTCGAGAGGTGGGATCCTTTCCCCGCAGGCTCGGGAAAGATTCCCGGCGTTCCCGTTGCATCTCAAGAGGAGGCTCTCTCCACCTGAAAGGCGAGAGGGACTCAAGAGTCGTGCCACCATTCCCAGATACCCCAGATGTCTCAGTCCATAGCACGGAAGCCTGTTTTCCCGGCATTGCATCAACTTTCAGGCCGAGGATCGACTGACACGACGGTGGCACATGGGACATCACTGTGGGAAAGCGACGTGGGAAAGCCTCGTGGAAAGCCTCGAGGGAAAGCCACTGATCCTAGGATACACGGGAAGGGAAGCGTGACACTGCTGCTACAGCTCGGGAGGAAAGCGCACGTGCATGCCCCACTCGAGACAAGGACTGACTCCCCTGAGGAGACTCCAGAAATACCCCAAGATCCATGTCAGCACTGAGAGGAATCCTCAGGTTCGGCACCCGACTCCACACAATGTCTTAGGCATCGCATCGACAGGAGAGGAATCCGAGAGGCCCTAGCAACTCGCATGGGGACTGGCATTTCCTGAGGCCACCAGAGCGGGTCCCTGAGGTCCCCGTCGTAAGTCGAGAGCACCTGCCGCAACTCGAGAAAATCCAGGAGGTTCTACCCACCAGGCGAGATGAGGCCCATTTCCGCTGAGGTGTCTC
>NW_017205735.1:0-5164 GCF_001704415.2 Capra hircus
CGACTGAGCTGACTTTGGGCCAGCCAGCCGTAGGTTGCTGACATTGCTACAGGAACATTGCGTGACATTGTACAGGAGACAGGGATCAAGACCATCCCCATGGAAAGAAATGCAAAAAAGCAAAATGGCTGCCTGGGGAGGCCTTACAAATAGCTGTGAAAAGAAGAGAAGTGAAAAGCAAAGGAGAAAAGGAAAGATATAAGCATCTGAATGCAGAGTTCCAAAGAATAGCAAGAAGAGATAAGAAAGCCTTCTTCAGCGATCAATGCAAAGAAATAGAGGAAAAGAACAGAATGGGAAAGACTAGAGATCTCTTCAAGAAAATTAGAGATACCAAGGGAACATTTCATGCAAAGATGGGCTCGATAAAGGACAGAAATGGTAGGACCTAACAGAAGCAGAAGATATTAAGAAGAGGTGGCAAGAATACACGAAGAACTGTACAAAAAGATCTTCATGACCAGATAATCATGATGGTGTGATCACTCATCTAGAGCCAGACATCCTGGAATGTGAAGTCAAGTGGCCTTAGAAAGCATCACTAATGAACAAAGCTAGTGGAGGTGATGGCAATTCCAGTTGAGCTATTTCAAATCCTGAAAGATGATGCTGTGAAAGTGCTGCCACTCAATATGCCAGCAAATTTGGAAAACTCAGCAGTGGCCACAGGACTGAAAAAGGTCAGTTTTTCATTCCAATCCCAAAGAAAGGCAATGCCAAAGAATGCTCAAACTACTGCAACAATTGCACTCATCTCACATGCTAGTAAAGTAATGCTCAAAATTCTCCAAGCCAGGCTTCAGCAATATGTGAACCATGAACTTCCTAGATGTTTCAAGGCTGGTTTTAGAAAAGGCAGAGGGAGCAGAGATCAAATTGGCCAACATCCGCTGGATCATGAAAAAGCAAGAGAGTTTCAGAAAAACATCTATTTCTGCTTTGATTGACTATGCAAAGCCTTTGACTGTGTGGATCACAATAAACTGTGGAAAATTCTGAAAGAGATGGGAATACCAGACCACCTGACCTGCTCTTGAGAAATCTGTATGCAGGTCAGGAAGCAACAGTTAGAACTGGACATGGAACAACAGACTGGTTCCAAATAGGAAAAGGAGTATGTCAAGGCTGTATATTGTCACCCTGCTTATTTAACTTATATGCAGAGTACATCATGAGAAAGCTGGACTGGAAGAAACACAAGCTGGAATCAAGATTGCCGGGAGAAATATCAATAACCTCAGATATGCAGATGACACCACCCTTATGGCAGAAAGTGAAGAGGAACTAAAAAGCCTCTTGATGAAAGTGAAAGTGGAGAGTGAAAAAGTTGGCTTAAAGCTCAACATTCAGAAAAGAAGATCATGGCATCTGGTCCCATCACTTCATGGGAAATAGATGGGAAACAGTGGAACAGTGTCAGTTTATTTTTTGGGCTCCAAAATCACTGCAGATGGTGATTGCAGCCATGAAATTAAAAGATGCTTACTCCTTGGAAGGAAAGTTATGACCAACCTAGATAGCATATTCAAAAGCAGAGACATTACTTTGCCGACTAAGGTCCATCTAGTCAAGGCTAGTTTTCCAGTGGTCATGTATGGATGTGAGAGTTGGACTGTGAAGAAGGCTGAGGGCGAAGAATTGATGCTTTTGAACTGTGGTGTTGGAGAAGACTCTTGAGAGTCCCTTGGACTGCAAGGAGATCCAACCAGTCCATTCTGAAGGAGATCAACCCTGGGATTTCTTTGGAAGGAATGATGCTAAAGCTGAAACTCCAGTACTTTGGCCACCTCATGTGAAGAGTTGACTCATTGGAAAAGACTCTGATGCTGGAGGGATTGGGGGCAGGAGGAGAAGGGGATGACGGAGGATGAGATGGCTGGATGGCATCACGGACTCGATGGACGTGAGTCTGAGTGAACTCCAGGAGTTGGTGATGGACAGGGAGGCCTGGCGTGCTGCGATTCATGGGTCGCAAAGAGTCGGACAACTGAGTGACTGAACTGAACTGATCTTAAGATGCTCAGTATAAGCAGCAAGGGGTCAAAAGGGGACTCTGGCTTGCGACTGTGAGTCAGAGATGAGATGCTTCTGGTCCATCTCTTCAGGTTGAAAGTTGGACTCTTCGATTGAGACAGTTAGGATTGTAACACAGTTTTAATACATGATCAGTTCAGTTCAGAGCTCAGTCGTGTCCGACTCTTTGCCACCCCATGAATCGCAGCACACCAGGCCTCCCTGTCCATCACCAACTCCCAGAGTTCACTCAGACTCACGTCCATCGAGTCAGTGATGCCATCCAGCCATCTCATCCTCCGTCATCCCCTTCTCCTCCTGCCCCCAATCCCTCCCAGCATCAGAGTCTTTTCCAATGAGTCAACTCTTTGCATGAGGTGGCCAAAGTACTGGAGTTTCAGCTTTAGCATCATTCCTTCCAAAGAAATCCCAGGGTTGATCTCCTTCAGAATGGACTGGTTGGATCTCCTTGCAGTCCAAGGGACTCTCAAGAGTCTTCTCCAACACCACAGTTCAAAACACATCAATTCTCAGTGCTCAGCCTTCTTCACAGTCCAACTCTCACATCCATACATGACACTGGAAAAACCATAGCCTTGACTAGATGGACCTTAGTCGGCAAAGTAATGTCTCTGCTTTTGAATATGCTATCTAGGTTGGTCATAACTTTTCTTCCAAGGAGTGTCTTTTAATTTCATGGCTGCAATCACCATCTGCAGTGATTTTGGAGCCCCAAAAATAAAGTCTGACACTTTCCACTGTTTCCCATCTATTTCCCATGAAGTGATGGGACCAGATGCCATGATCTTCTTTTCTGAATGTTGAGCTTTAAGCCAACTTTTTCACTCTCCACTTTCACTTTCATCAAGAGGCTTTTTAGTTCCTCTTCACTTTCTGCCATAAGGGTGGTGTCATCTGCATATCTGAGGTTATTGATATTTCTCCGGCAATCTTGATTCCAGCTTGTGTTTCTTCCAGTCCAGCGTTTCTCATGATGTACTCTGCATATAAGTTAAATAAGCAGGGTGACAATATACAGCCTTGACGTACTCCTTTTCCTATTTGGAACCAGTCTGTTGTTCCATGTCCAGTTCTAACTGTTGCTTCCTGACCTGCATACAGATTTCTCAAGAGCAGGTCAGGTGGTCTGGTATTCCCATCTCTTTCAGAATTTTCCACAGTTTATTGTGATCCACACAGTCAAAGGCTTTGGCATAGTCAATAAAGCAGAAATAGATGTTTTTCTGGAACTCTCTTGCTTTTTCCATGATCCAGCGGATGTTGGCAATTTGATCTCTGGTTCCTCTGCCTTTTCTAAAAACAGCTTGAACATCAGGGAGTTCACGGTTCACGTATTGGAAGCCTGGCTTGGAGAATTTTGAGCATTACTTTACTAGCATGAGATGAGCAATTGTGGTAGTTTGAGCATTCTTTGGCATTGCCTCTTTGGATTGGAATGAAAACTGACCTTTTCCAGTCCTGTGGCCACTGCTGAGTTTTCCAAATTTGCTGGCATATTGAGTGCAGCACTTTCACAGCATCATCTTTCAGGATTTGAAATAGCTCACTGGAAATCCATCACCTCCACTAGCTTTGTTTATAGTGATGCTTTCTAAGGCCCACTTTTGACGTCACGATCGTGATTATCTGGGTCATGAAGATCTTTTTTGTACAGTTCTTCTGTGTATTCTTGCCACCTCTTCTTAATATCTTCTGCTTTTGTAGGTCCCTACCATTTCTGTCCTTTATCGAGCCCATCTTTGCATGAAATGTTCCCTTGGTATCTCTAATTTTCTTGAAGAGATCTCTAGTCTTTCCCATTCTGTTCTTTTCCTCTATTTCTTTGCATTGATTGCTGAAGAAGGCTTTCTTATCTCTTCTTGCTATTCTTTGGAACTCTGCATTCAGATGCTTACATCTTTCCTTTTCTCTCTCTTTCTCTTTTTTTTTTTTGCCTCTCTTCTTTTCACAGCTATTTGTAAGCCTCCCCAGGCAGCCATTTTGCTTTTTTGCATTTCTTTTCCATGGGGATGGTCTTGATCCCTGTCTCCTGGTACAATGTCAGGAACCTCAGTCCATTGTTCATCAAACGCTCTATTTATCAGATCTAGGCCCTTAATATCTATTTCTCACTTCCACTGTATAATCATAAGGGATTTGATTTAGGTCATACCTGAATGGTCTAGCGGTTTTCCCTACTTTCTTCAATTTAAGTCTGAATTTGGTAATAAGGAGTTCATGATCTGAGCCACAGTCAGCTCCTGGTCTTTTTTTTGTTGACTGTATAGAGCTTCTCCATCTTTGCAGCAAAAGAATATAATCAGTCTGATTTCAGTGTTGACCATCTGGTGGTGTCCATGTGTAGAGTCTTCTCTTGTGTTGTTGGAAGAGGGTGTTTGCTATGACCAGTGCATTTTCTTGGCAAAATTCTATTATTCTTTACCCTGCTTCATTCCGCATTCATTCCTTCATTCCGCATCTAAGAATAGACAAAGGTTTATTGAAATATTACCTCATATGTAGCCCGTAGAGGCGTTAAAGTAAGCACAGGAAAACTGTCTAAATTTCTACTTTTGTTTTATACTTTGCATGGGCCTGAAAACTTTCCTGTAGATGTTTTTGCTCTGTGGAATATGATTGGAAAACTCCTGGACCCTCATCGTGAGGCTGTTAAATAGCCTATGGGGGAGGCTATAGCAGCGGATGGTGGGTCCACCTTCTGCACAGATCACATTTTCTGCCATTGACGAAGAAAGGAAGGAGACTGTGCTTTACCTCCCGAGGAAGGAGAGGGCTTAGAAAGGATTTAGAAAGATAAGAAATAAACTGAGAAATATAGCATGAGTTACAATGTAATCTCAAGTTAAGTTACAGTAAATCTGGGTGGGGGGAAACTAAAACGTCAAACCTCTGATCTTAATGCTTTTGTCAATGTATAAAAGAGAAACCTGAAGTGAAATAAACTTGTAGTCCCATACTATGAGTCAGAAGCTACATCATTGTCTGCCGGATGTAGTCCCATACTATAAGTCAGAGACTACATCATCATTGCCGATGTAGCTCCACACTATGAGTCAGAGGCTACGTCATCATCACCAATACCTCCATCTCTTCAGGTTGAATCCCTGGCTGCTGGAGCTGGACCCAGCAG
>NW_017205736.1:0-5164 GCF_001704415.2 Capra hircus
GGTACTCTCGTGCTTCCTCTGGAGTGGAGACGGGTATGTCGGGGAACTTCTTGAGTTGCAGCAAGGGTGTGAGGACCCTTTGGAAGTTCCACAGTTTAGGTGTGATTATGCCTCGAGACACCTCAGCGGAAATGGGCCTCATCTCGCCTGGAGGGGAGAACCTCCTGGATTTTCTCGAGTTGGGCAGGTGCCTTGACTTACGACGGGGACCTCAGGGACCCGCCCTGGTGTCCTCAAGAAAGGCCAGTCCCCATTCGAGTTGCTCGGGGCCTCTCGGATTCGTCTCCCGTCGATGTCAATGCCTCAAACCTTGTGTGGAGTCGGTGCCAGTATCTGAGGATTCCTCTCCAGTGCAGACATGGAACTTGGGGGTACTTCTGGAGTCTCCCCAGGGGAGCCAGTCGTCGTCTCGAGGAGGTCATGCACGTGCGCTTTCTTCCGAACTGTAGCAGCGTGTCACGCTTCCCTTCGCGTGGATCAAGGAATCTGTGGCTTTCCCTCGACGTTTTCCCACGAGGCTTTCCCAAGAGGCTTTCCCAAGGGCTGTCCCACGTGCCACCGTGGTGTGAGTCGATGCTCGGCTTGAAAGTCGAGGCAGTGCAGGGAAAACAGGTTTCCCTGTAATGGACTGAGACATCTGGGGGACTCTGGGAATGGTGGCACGACCCTGGAGTTCCTCTCGCCTTTCCTGTGGAGAGCGCCTCCTCTTGAGATGCGAGGGAAACGCCGGGAATTCTTTCCCGACCACGCAGGGAAAGATCCCTCCTCTCGAGCTAGTAGGCTGAAACGGGGCTCATCTGGATGCGAGCGGGACTCTCGTGCTTGCTCTCAAGTGGAGACCAGCATGTCGGGGAACTTCTTGAGTTGCAGCAAGGGTGTGAATGACCCTTTGGAAGTTCCAGAGGTTAGGTGTGATTAGTCTCGACACGCCTCAGCGGAAATGGGCCTCATCTCGCCTGGAGGGGAAAACCTCCTGGATTTTCTCGAGTTGCGGCAGGTGCTCTCGACTTACGACGGGGACCTCAGGGACCCGCTCTGATGGCCTCAGGAAAGGCCAGTCCCCATGCGAGTTGCTCAGGGGACTCTCGGGATTCCACTCCCATAGATGCCGGGGCCTAAGTCCTTTGTGGAGTCGGTGCCCGGGAACCTGAGGATACCTCTCCAGGCCAGACATGGATCATGGGTACTTCTGGAGTCTCCCCAGTGGGGTCAGTGCTCGTCTCGAGGGGAGGCATGCACGTGCGCTTTCCTCCCGAGCTGTAGCAGCAGTGTCACGCTTCCCTTCGCGTGGATCAAGGCATCTGTGGCTTTCCCTCGAGCTTTCCCACGAGGCTTTCCCACGAGGCTTTCCCACAGGGCTGTCCCACGTGCCACCTTGGTGAGAGTCGATCCTCGGCTTGAAATTCGAGGCAGTGCAGGGAAAACAGTTTTTCCTGGAATGGACTGAAATATCTGGGGGACTCTGGGAATGGTGGCACGACCCTGGAGTTCCTCTCGCCTTTCCTGTGGAGAGGGCCTCCTCTTGAGATGCGACGGGAACGCCGGAAATTCTTTCCCGACCACGAGGGAAATGATACCTCCTCTCGAGCTAGGAGGCGGAAACGGGGGCTCCTCTGGATGTGGGCGGGACTCTCGTGCTTCCTCTCGAGTCGGAGACGGGTATGTCGGGGAACTTCTTGAGTTGCAGCAAGGGTGTGAAGGACCCTTTGGAAGTTCCAGAGGTCAGGTGTGATAAGCCTCGAGTCGCCTCTGCGGAAATGGGCCTCATCTCGCCTGGAGGGGAGAACCTCCTGGATTTTCTCGAGTTGGCGCAGGTGCTCTCGACTTACGACAGGGACCTCAGAGACCCGCTCTGGTGGCCTCAGGAAAGACCAGTCCCCATGCGAGTTACTCAGGGCCCTCTCGGGGTTCCTCTCCCGTCGATGCCAGGGCCTAAGACCTTGTGTGGAGTCGGTGCCGGAACCTGAGGATTCCTTTGCAGTGCTGACAAGGATCTTGGGGTACTTCTCCAGTCTCCCCACGGGAGTCAGTCCTCATCTCGAGTGGGGGGCATGCACGTGCGCTTTCCTCCCGAGCTGTAGCAGCAGTGTCATGCTTCCCTTCGCGTGGATCAAGGTATCTGCGGCTTTCCCTCGAGGCTTTCCCACGAGTCTTTTCCACGAGGCTTTCTCACGAGACTTTCCCAAAGGGCTGTCCCACGTGCCACCGTGTTGTGTGTCGATCCTAGGCTAGAAAGTCGAGGCAGTGCAGGAGAAACAGGTTTCCATGGAATGGACTGAGACATCTGGGGCCTCTGGGAATGGGTGCACGAATCTGAAGTTCCTCTCGCCTTTCCTGTGGAGAGCGCCTCCTCTTGAGATGAGACGGGAACTCCGGGAATACTTGACCGACCACTTAGTGAAAGGATCCCTCCTCTCGAGCTAGGAGGGGGAAACGGGGCTCCTCTGGATGTGGGCGGGACTCTCGGGCTTCCTCTCGAGTGGAGACGGGTATGTGGGGGAGCTTCTTGAGTTGCAACAAGGGCGTGAAGGACCCTTTGTAAGTTCCATAGGTTAGGTGTGATTAGCCTCGAGACGCCTCAGCGGTAATGGGCCTCATCTCGCCTGGAGGGTAGAACCTCCTGGATTTTCTCGAGTTGTGGCAGGTGCCCTCGACTTACGACGGGGACCTCAGGGACCCGCTCTGGTGCCCTCAGGAAAGGCCAGGCCCCATGCGAGTTGCTCGAGGGCCTCTCGGGATTCCTCTCCCGTCTATGCCGGGGCCTAAGACCTTGTGTGGAGTCGGTGCCAGAACCT
Source organism: Capra hircus (assembly GCF_001704415.2). NCBI lineage: Eukaryota > Metazoa > Chordata > Mammalia > Artiodactyla > Bovidae > Capra > Capra hircus. The sequence goes on from NW_017205736.1 coordinate 2,796, forward strand.
GAGGATTCCTCTCCGGTGCTGACATGGATCTTGGGGTATTTCTGAGGTCTCCCCGGAGGAGTCAGTCCTCGTCTCGAGGGGAGGCATGCATGTGGGCTTTCCTCCCGAGCTGTAGCAGCAATGTCACGCTTTCCTTCACGTGGATCAAGGGATCTGTGGCTTTCCCTCGAGGCTTTCACACGAGGCTTTCCCAAGAAGCTTTCCCACAGGGCTGTCCCACGTGCCACCGTGGTGTGAGTCGATCCTCGGCTTGAAAGTCGAGGCAGTGCAGGGAAACAGGTTTCCCTGGAATGGACTGAGACATCTGGGGGACTCTGCGAATTGGTGGCACGACACTGGAGTTCCTCTCGCCTTTCCTGTGGAGAGCGCCTCCTCTTGAATTGCGACGGGAACTCGGTGAATTCTTTCCAGACAACGCACGGAAAGGATCCCACCTCTGGAGCTAAGAGGCAGAAATGGGGCTCCTCTGGATGTGGGTGGGACTCTCGTGCTTCCTCTCGAGTGCAGACGGGTATGTCGGAGAACTTCTTGAGTTGCAGCAACTGTGTGAAGGACCCTTTGGAAAGTCCCAGAGGTTAGGTTGTGATTAGCCTCAACACGCCTCAGCGGAAATGGGCCTCATCTCGCCTGGAGGGGAGAACCTCCTGGATTTTCTCGAGTTGGGGCAGGTGCTCTCGACTTATGACGAGGACCTCAGGGACCCGCTCTGATGGACTCAGTAAAGGCCAGTCCACATGCGCGTTGCTCAGGGGCCTCTCGGGATTCCTCTCCCGTCGATGCCGGGGGCCTACGACCTTGTGTGAATTCGGTGCCGGAACTTGAGGATTCCTCTCCAGTGCTGACATGGATCTTGGGGTACTTCTGGAGTCTCCCCAGGGGAGTGAGTCCTCGTCTCCAGTGGGGGTATGCACGTGCGCTTTCCTCCCGAGCTGTAGCAGCAGTGTCACGCTTCCCTTCCCGTGGATCATAGGATCTGTGGCTTTCCCTCGAGGCTTTCCCATGAGGCTTTCCCACGACGCTTTCCCACCAGGCTTTCCAACGAGGCTTTCCCCCAGTGATGTCCCACGTGCCACCGTGGTGTCAGTCGATCCTCGGTTTGAAAGTCGAGGCAGTGCCGGGGGAAACAGGCTTCCCTGGAATGGACTGAGACATCTGGGGGACTCTGGGAATGGTGACACGACCCTGGAGTTCCTCTCGCCTTTCCTGTGGAGAGCGCCCCCTCTTGATATGTGACGGGAACGCCGGGAATTCTTTTCCGAACACGCAGGGAAAGGATCCCTCCTGTCGAGCTAGGAGGCCGGGAAACAGGGCTCCTCTGGATGTGGGCGGGACTCTCGTGCTTCCTCTCGAGTGGAGACGGGTATGTCAGGGAACTTCTTGAGTTGCAGCAAGGGTGTGAAGGGCCCTTTGGGAAGGTCCAGAGGTTAGGTGTGATTAGCCTCGAGTCGGCTCTGTGGAAATGGGGGCTCATCTCGTCTGGAGGGAAGAACCTCCTGGATTTTCTCGAGTTGTGGCAGGTTCTCTCGACTTATGACGGGGACCTCAGGGACTCGCTCTGGTGGCCTCAGGAAGGCCAGTCCCCATGCGCAGTGGCTCGGGGGCCTCTTGGGATTTCCACTCCTATCGATGCCGGGGCCTAAGGCCTTGTGTGGAGTCAGTGCAGGAACCTGAGGATTCCTCTCCTTGCTGACATGGATCTTGGGTACTTCTGGAGTCTCCCCAGGGGAGTCAGTCCTCGTCTCGAGTGGGCGCATGCACATGCGCTTACCTCCCGAGCTGTAGCTGCAGTATCTCGCTTCCCTTCTTGTGGAGTAAGGGATCAGGGGCTTTCCTCGAGTCTTTCCCACGAGGCTTTCCCACGAGGCTTTCCCAAAGGGCTGTCCCACATGCCACCGTTGTGTGAGTCGATCCTCGGCTTGAGAGCCAAGTTAATGCAGGGAAAGCAGGTTTCCGTGAAATGGACTGAGACATGTGGGGGACTCTGGGAATGGTGCACCACCCTGGAGTTCCTCTCTCCTTTCCTGTGCGAGAGCGACTCCTCTTGAGACGCTATGGGAACGCCGGGAATTTTTTCCCGACAACGCAGGGAAAGGATCCCTCCTCTCGAGCTAGGAGACGGAAACGGGGCTCCTCTGGATGTGGGCAGGCCTCTCGTGCTTCCTCTCGAGTGGAGACAGGTATGTCAGGGAACTTCTTGAGTTGCAGCAAGGACGTGAAGGACCCTTTGGAAGTTTCAGAGGTTAGGTGTGATTAGCCTCGAGATGTCTCAGCGGAAATGGGCCTCATCTCTCCTGGAGGGGAGAACCTTCTGGATTTTCTCGAGTTGCGGCAGGTGCTCTCGACTTACGACGGCGGACCCTCAGGACCGC
>NW_017205737.1:0-5164 GCF_001704415.2 Capra hircus
GTGGCGATATCAAAACTTCAATTTTTTAGTATAATCAGAATTTACTACACAAGACACTACGGGAAATTTTTGAAAAAAAGAAAGCAAGCTATGCCCCAGCACAAGTCTTACAATGTCCTCAGGCAGGGGACTAGCCACTGGAATCTGAGTCAGGAGCTATTATTATTAAGGTGGTGGAACTGAGGTCCAGGCCTGAGCTACCTGGGGTTGTTTGGTACGGCTTGTTATCTCTGTTTAGCAAGACATTTTGGCAAAAAAATGTTCTATTTTGGCCTCAAGAGAAACATTTTGCATTTGTAAGTCCTTTTTATTACGAATATTTTTCTTTTTTTTTCCTGTTTTTCTTCCTTTTTCTTTTTTTTTTTTTTTTGTTGGGTGAGGCCCCTCCTGAGGGATTTATGCAAGGAGCAAGCTCTGTTTTAAAAGCTCTTTTGCTCAAAAAAATATTGTCACTATCGTTTTTTTCAAACTTAAGCAATGTTCTGGGAGGCTTTGGATATAAAGTGGGGAGTTCTTAAGCCCTGGGAGGGCGCAAGCAGAGGTTGCAGTGGTCGCCTTAAATAAGACAACTTTTTTTAAAGGTTTGGTTTGTGTAGAGGGGGAGGGGGCTCTCCAGGGCGCTCGGCCGCTGCGTCCTATAAGCACCCTCCTTTCCTCGGGAGGAAGAGTACAGTCTCTCTCCTTTTGTTTGCCAATGGCAGAAAATATGATCTGCGTAATAGGTGGAGACCCCACTACGATCCACTGCTATAGTCTCTCCCATAGGCTATCTAACTAACAGCCTCATGACGGGGGTCCAGAACATTTGTAATAATATTTTACAGAGCAAAAGCATTTTACAGGCCCATGCAAAGTATAATTAGTTTTTAGCTGTTTTATTACCTTTATCAAGTATCTAAATCTCTTTTCTGGAAACAAGGACATTGGTCTCATAACACTAGCCTTTTAATCTTTAATTTGTCTTTTTTGTTTTAACAGTTACAAAATTACTTGTATAAAGAGGTGTCATTGTTTTGAGTCATTGTTACCCGTGTGTCAGAAAATTAAGAGTTATAGAAAAGTCTGCCTTGACAAAAAGGTTTTACCTTAGCCAAGGGGGGTTTTGTTTTAAACCTAAGATAGCAGGTTTCTTTTCAACCTCTAGAGCACCAGGTTTCTCGTAAACCCTTGAACACTTCCCACTCGTCCTCACCCTGTCTATCCTACAGGGGGGTCCGCGGCACCTGAGTGGGGTCCTAGCCGTCCCGAAACACTCAACACTGGGGGAGTACCCGAAAGTACTCCGGGGGGAGTGATTAAGTCACTCCGGGGGGGAGCAACAGAGAGTGCTCCGGGGGGAGCAACAGAGAGTGCTCCGGGGGGAGCTTTTGCTCCGAGGAACCTACCTTCGAATAGCCTGTTCCGGGCACCACTTGCCGGGGTCCAGCCCCGGTGGATCCAGGGAATTCGAAGGGTGGACGGCGTTGGCGTGGAAAGACTTGTTTGTTTATTAATGTAAGATTAGATTAAGAAACTATAGTGTAGTAAGAAGATTAAGTGGAGGAAGAGGGCTGAATAGCTTGGTTTACGCGGAAGGCCAATAAAATTCCAGACAAGGAATTTGCACCATCTACGTTGGGCCACCGGCGCCCGCTTGAATATCTAAGGGTGCCTCGCCTTAAGCTCCCTTTCGTGCGGGTCTTAACAGCCGGGGCAAGTAAGTAGACCTGGCGAGCCTCCGCGCCCAGATGGAGATTCAGCCTGAAGTTAAAGTAAAGAGCAGAGAGAGGGAAGGGGAGAGAAGAAGAGAGAGAGAGAGACATGGGGGGAGCCAGAGTCCCAAGAAACCAGGCCGAGAGACTAGTTCGAGAAACTGGCCCCCATCCTTTATTGTTCAGAAGGCCTTTTATACTTTGATAAAACACGGAGATCAATGGGTAACACAAAATTATGTAGCGTTCGCAACCCAGATTCTTTCCGTATATCATTTTGTATACAAAAGGTCTCAGGTGATTTACATTATCTTTTGGCCAAGAGGCTTGTTAACACTTTTTGGCTCTCTTCCTTAATGAATGTTAATTTTGTTTCCCCTGAAGTGTTTTTTTTTTAATCTGCATCTCCTTAAAGCATTAAAGTTACATCTCTATAGAACAAAGGTGCAGTGGGATATAACAAAGAAGGTACTTAACTCAAAGATCTAATGTTGCTAATACCAGGTCTACTACTTGTTTTTCTATATACCAACTATATCTAAAAATAAAGGATATGAAAATTTGGCAGCAAGCATTGACCCAAAAAATGAAACCTTTAATCAGTCCTATTCTAAAGATTTTGACTCCTCGGAAGCTCCTACATTCCTAGGATGTTTTAAGCTTCCTGTGCCTCCTGCGGTCAGGAGGCCTCAAACAATCACATGCGCAGCTGTACGAGTCCTGCAGGCAGGCTAGAAAGCCATCGGAGGGGTTTTTGGATTGAAAAACTCTTTCAAATGCAGAAGACTAAAGCCCTGAATTGACTTTTTCCAGAAAATGTCAGAAGAGTGGAAAAGCAGAGCACAAAAGCCGCAGATTTTTGTTGGGGTACGTGCTTAGGAATTTGCAGAGGGGTCCCTGAAGTCTGAGCACGCCTTGCGTATGTCAGCTTCCTTCCTCATGACCTTGTCACGGGCGGGATTCCTCACACTGGCTCCCAGCAGGTGCCAGAACCTGAGGATTCCTCTCCAGTGCTGACATGGATCTTGGGGTACTTCTGGAGTCTCCCCAGGGGAGTCAGTCCTCGTCTCGAGTGGGGGCATGAACGTGCGCTTTCCTCTCGAGCTGTAGCAGCAGAGTCACTATTCCCTTCGCGTGGATCAAGGGATCTGTGGCTTTCCCTCGGGCTTTCCCACGAGGCTTTCCCACGGGGCTTTCCCACCTTTCCCACGGGGCTTTCCCACGAGGCAGGGCTGTCCCACGTGCCACCGTGGTGTGAGTCGATCCTCGCTAGAAAGTCAAGGCAGTGCAGGGAAAACAGGTTTCCCTGGAATGGACTGAGACATCTGGGGACTCTGGAATGGTGGCACGACCCTGGAGTTCCTCTCGCCTTTCCTGTGGAGAGCGCCTCATCTTGAGATGCGACGGGAACGCCGGGAATTCATTCCCAACCACACAGGGAAAGGATCCCTCCTCTCGAGCTAGGAGACGGACACGGGGCTCCTCTGGATGTGGGCGGGACTCTCGTGCTTCCTCTCCAGTGGAGACGGATATGTCGGGGAACTTCATGAGTTGCAGCAAGGGTGTGAATGACCCTTTGGAAGTTCCAGAGTTTAGGTGTGATTAGCCTCGAGACGCCTCAGGGGAAATGGACCTCATCTCGCCTGGAGGGGAGAACCTCCTGGGTTTTTCTCGAGTAGCGGCGGGTGTTCTCGACTTACGACGGGGACCTCAGGGACCCTCTCTGGTGGACTCAGGAAAGGCCAGTTCACATGCGCGTGCTCAGGGGCCTTTCGGGATTCCTCTCCCGTCGATGCCGGGCCTAAGGCCATGTGTGGAGTCGGTGCCGAAACCTGAGTATTCATCTCCAGTGCTGACATGGATCTTGGGGTACATCTGGAGTCTCCCCAGGGGAGTCAGTCGTCGTCTCGAGTGGGTGCATGCACGTGTGCTTTACTCCAGTGCTCTGGCAGCAGTGTCACGCTTCCCTTCGCGTGGATCAAGGGACCTGTGGCTTTCCCTCGAGGCTTTCCCACGAGGCTTTCCCAAGGGCTTTCCCACAGGGCAGTCCTACGTGTCACTGTGTTGTGTGTTGATCCTAGGCTAGAAAGTCGAGGCAGTGCAGGGGAAACAGGTTTCCATGGAATGGACTGAGACATCTCGGGGACTCTGGTAATGGTTGCACGAATCTGGAGTTCCTCTCGCCTTTCCTGTGGAGAGCGCCTCCTCTTGAGATGAGACTGGAACTCCGGGAATACTTGACCGACCACTCAGGGAAAGGATCCCTCCTCTCGAGCTAGTAGGCAGTAACGGGGCTCTCCCGATGTGGGCGGGATTCTCGGGCTTCCTCTCGAGTGGAGACGGGTATGTCGGGGAACTTCTTGAGTTGCAGCAAGGGTGTGAAGGACCCTTTGGAAGTTCCAGAGGTTAGGTGTGATTAGCCTCCAGACGCCTCAGCGGAAATGGGCCTCATCTTGCCTGGAGGGGAGAACCTCCTGGATTTTCTCGAGTTGCGGCAGGTGCTCTCGACTTATGACGGGGACCTCAGGGACCCGCTCGGGTGGACTCAGGAAAGGCCAGTCCACATGCGCGTTGCTCAGGGGCCTCTCGGATTCCTCTCCCGTCGATGCCGGGGCCTACGAACTTGTGTGAATTCGGTGCCGGAACTTGAGGATTCCTCTCCAATGCTGACGTGGATCTTGGGTACTTCTGGAGTCTCCCCAGGGGAGTCAGTCCTCGTCTCCAGTGGGGCATGCACGTGCGCTTTCCTCCCCAGCTGTAGCAGCAGTGTTGCGCTTCCCTTCACCTGGATCACGGCATCTGTGGATTTCCCTCGAGGCTTTCCCCCGTGAGGCTTTCCCACGAGGCTTTCCCACAGGCTGTCCCACGTGCACCGTGGTGTGAGTCGATCCTCGGCTTGAAAGTCGAGGCAGTGCACGGAAAAACAGTTTTCCCTGGAATGGACTGAGACATCTGGGGGACTCTGGGAATGGTGGCACGACCCTGGAGTTCCTCTCGCCTTTCCTGTGGAGAGCGCCTCCTCTTGAGATGCGACGGGAACGCCGGGAATTCTTTCCGGAACCGCAGGGAAAGGATCCTCCTCTCAAGCTAGGAGGCGGAAACAGGGCTCCTCTGCCATGTGGGCGGGACTCTCGTGCTTCCCTCTCGAGTGGAGATGGGTATGTCGGGAACTTCTTGAGTTACAGCAAGGGTGTGAAGGGCCCTTTGTAAGTTCCAGAGGTTACGTGTGATTAGCCTTGAGACGCCTCAGCGGAAATGGGCCTCATCTCGCCTGGAGGGGAGAACATCCTGGATTTTCTCGAGTTGCGAGAGGTACACTCGACTTACGACGGGGACCGCAGGACCCACTCTGGTGCCTCTGGAAAGGCCAGTCCCATGCGAGTTGCATGGGGCCTCTCAGGATTCCTCTCACGTCGATGCCAGGGCCTAAGACTTTTGTGGAGACGGTGCCAGAAACCTGAGGATTCCTCTCC
>NW_017205738.1:0-5164 GCF_001704415.2 Capra hircus
AACGGGGCTCCTCTGTATGTGGGCGGGACTCTCGTCCCTTCTTCTCGAGTGGAGTCGGGTATGACGGGGAACTTCTTGAGTTGCAGCAAGGGTGTGAAGGACCCGTTGGGAAATTCCAGCGTTTAATTGTGATTAGCCTTGAGGAGCCTCATCGGAAAAGGGCCTCATCTCGCCTGGAGGGGAGAACCTAATGGATTTTCTCTCGAGTTGCGGCAGGTGCTCTCGACTTACGACTGGGACCTCAGGGACCGCTCTGGTGGCCTCAGGAAAGGCCAGTCCCCATGCGAGTTGCTCGGGGGCCTCTCGGGATTCCTCTCCCGTCGATGCCGGGGCCTAAGACCTTTGTGTGGAATCAGTGCCGGAACCTGAGGATTCCTCTCCAGTGCTGACATGGATCTTGGGGTACTTCTGGAGTCTCCCCAGGGGAGTCAGTCCCTCCTCTCGAGTGGGGGCATGCACGTGCGCTTTCCTCTCGAGTTGTAGCAGCACTGTCGCGCTTCCATTCGCGTGGATCAAGGGATCTGTGGCTTTCCCTCGAGGCTTTCCCACGAGGCTTTCCCACAGGGCTGTCCAACGTGCCACCGTGGTGTGAGTCGATCCTCAGATTGAAAGTCGACGCAGTGCTGGGAAAACAGGTTTCCCTGGAATGGACGGAGACATCTGGGGGACTCTGGGAATGGTGGCACGACCCTGGAGTTCCTATCGCCTTTCCTGTTGAGAGAGCCTCCTCTTGAGATGCGACGGAAATGCCGGGAATTCTTTCCCGACCACGCAGGGAAAGGATCCCTCCCCTCGAGCTAGGAGGCGGAAACAGGGCTCCTCTGGATGTGGGCGGGATTCTCGTGCTTCCTCTCGAGTGGAGACGGGTATGTCGGGGAACTTCTTGAGTTGCGGCAAGGGTGTGAAGGACCCTTTGGAAGTTCCAGAGGTTAGGTGTAATTAGCCTCGAGACGCCTCAGTGGAAATGGGCCTCATCTCGCCTGGAGGGGAGAACCTCCTGGATTTTCTCGAGTTGCGGCAGGTGCTCTCACTTACGACGGGACCTCAGGGACCCGTCTGGTGGCCTCAGGAAAGGCCAGTCCCATGCGAGTTGCTCGGGGCCTCTCGGGATTCCTCTCCCCTTGATGTCGGAGACTAAGGTCTTGTGTGGAGTCGGTGCTGTAACCTGAGGATTCCTCTCCAGTGCTGACATAGATCTTGGGGTACTTCTGGAGTCTCCCAGGGCAGTCAGTCCTCTACTCGAGTGGGGGCATGCACGTGCGCTTTCCTCCCGAGCTGTAGCAGCAGTGTCACGCTTCCCTTCGCGTGGATCAACGGATCTGTGGCTTTCCCTCGACGCTTTCCCAAGAGGCTTTTCCACGAGGCTTTCCACAGGGCTGTCCCACGTGCCACCGTGGTGTGAGTCGATCCTCGGCTTGAAAGTCGAGCAATGCAGGGAAAACAGGTTTCTCTGGAATGGACTGAGACATCTGGGGGACTCTGGGAATGGTGGCAAGACCCTGGAGTTCCTCTCGCCTATTCCAGTGGAGAGCGCCTCCTCTTGAGATGCGACGGGAACGCCGGGAATTCTTTCCCGACCACGCAGGGAAAGGATCCCTCCGCTCGAGGTATGAGGCGGAAACGGGGCTGCTCTGGATTTGGGCGGGACTCTCGTGCTTCCTCTCGAGTGGAGACGGGTATGTCGGGGAACTTCTTGAGTTGCAGCAAGGGTGTGAAGGACCCTTCGGAAGTTCGAGAGGTTAGGTGTGATTAGCCTCGAGACGCCTCAGAAATGGGCCTCATCTCGCCTGGAGGGGAGAACCTCCTGGATTTTCTCGAGTTGCGGCAGGTGCTCTCGACTTACGACTGGGACCTCAGGGACCCGCTCTGGTGGCCTCAGGAAAGGCCAGTCCCCATGCAGTTGCTCGGGGCCTCTCGGGATTCCTCTCCCGTCGATGCGGGCCCTGGGACCTTGTGTGGAGTCTGTGTCGGATCCTGAGGATTCCTCTCCAGTGCTGACATGGATCTTGGGTACTTCTGGAGTCTCCCAGGGGAGTCATTCCTCGTCGCGAGTGGAGATATGCACGTGGGTTTTCCACCCGAGCTGTAGCAGCAGTGTCAAGCTTCCCTTCGCGTGGATCATGGGATCTGTGGCTTTCCCTCGAGGCTTTCTCAGGAGACTTTCCCACGAGGCTTTCCCACAGGGCTGTCCCACATGCCACCGGTGGTGTGAGTCGATCCTCAGCTTGAAAGTCGAGGCAGTGTAGGGAAAAATGGTTTCTGTGGAATGGAATGAGACATCTGGGGGAGTGTGGGAACGGTGGCACGAACCTGGAGTTCCTCTCCCCGTTTCAAGTGGAGAGCGCCTCCTCTTGAGATGCGACGGAAACGCCGGGAATACTTTCCAGACCACGCAAGGAAAGGATCCCTCCTCTAGAGCTATGAGGCGGAAACGGGGCTCCTCTGTATGTGGGCGGGACTCTCGTCCTTCTTCTCGAGTGGAGTCGGGTATGACGGGGAACTTCTTGAGTTGCAGCAAGGGTGTGAAGGACCCGTGGGAAATTCCAGCGTTTAATTGTGATTAGCCTTGAGGAGCCTCATCGGAAAAGGGCCTCATCTCGCCTGGAGGGGAGAACCTAATGGATTTTCTCGAGTTGCGGCAGGTGCTCTCGACTTACGACTGGGACCTCAGGGACCCGCTCTGGTGGCCTCAGGAAAGGCCAGTCCCCATGCGAGTTGCTCGGGGGCCTCTCGGGATTCCTCTCCCGTCGATGCCGGGGCCTAAGACCTTGTGTGGAATCAGTGCCGGAACCTGAGGATTCCTCTCCAGTGCTGACATGGATCTTGGGGTACTTCTGGAGTCTCCCCAGGGGAGTCAGTCCTCCTCTCGAGTGGGGGCATGCACGTGCGCTTTCCTCTCGAGTTGTAGCAGCACTGTCGCGCTTCCATTCGCGTGGATCAAGGGATCTGTGGCTTTCCCTCGAGGCTTTCCACGAGGCTTTCCACAGGGCTGTCCAACGTGCCACCGTGGTGTGAGTCGATCTTCAGATTGAAAGTCGACGCAGTGCTGGGAAAACAGGTTTCCCTGGAACGGACGGAGACATCTGGGGGACTCTGGGAATGGTGGCACGACCCTGGAGTTCCTATCGCCTTTCCTGTTGAGAGAGCCTCCTCTTGAGATGCGACGGAAATGCCGGGAATTCTTTCCCGACCACGCAGGGAAAGGATCCCTCCCCTCGAGCTAGGAGGAGGAAACAGGGCTCCTCTGGATGTGGGCGGGATTCTCGTGCTTCCTCTCGAGTGGAGACGGGTATGTCGGGGAACTTCTTGAGTTGCGGCAAGGGTGTGAAGGACCCTTTGGAAGTTCCAGAGGTTAGGTGTAATTAGCCTCGAGACGCCTCAGTGGAAATGGGCCTCATCTCGCCTGGAGGGGAGAACCTCCTGGATTTTCTAGAGTTGCGGCAGGTGCTCTCAACTTACGACGGGGACCTCAGGGACCCGCTCTGGTGGCCTCAGGAAAGGCCAGTCCCCATGCGAGTTGCTCGGGGCCTCTCGGGATTCCTCTCCCGTCGATGCCAGGGCCTAAGATCTTGTGTGGAGTCGGTGCCGGAACCTGAGGATTCCTCTCCAGTGCTGACATGGATCTTGGGTACTTCTGGAGTCCCCAGGGCAGTCAGTCCTCTACTCGAGTGGGGCATACACGTGCGCTTTCCTCCCGAGCTGTAGCAACAGTGTCACGCTTCCTTCGCGTGTATCAACTGATCTGTGGCTTTCCCTCGAGGCTTTCGCAAGAGGCTTTCCCACGAGGCTTTCCCACAGGGCTGTCCCACGTGCCACTGTGGTGTGAGTCGATCCTCGGCTTGAAAGTCGAGGCAGTGCAGGGAATACAGGTTTCCCTGGAATGGACTGAGACATCTGGGGGACTCTGGAATGGGGGCACGACTCTGGAGTTCCTCTCGTTTTTCCTCTGAGAGCGCCTCCTCTTGATGTGGGACGGGAATGCCGCGAATTCTTTCCCGACCACGCAGGGAAAGGATCAAACCTCTCGAGCAATGAGGAGGAAACGTGGCTCCTCTGGATGTGGGCGGGACTTTCCTGCTTCCTCTCGAGTGGAGACGGGTATGTCGGGGAACTTCTTGAGTTGCAGCAAGGGTGTGAAGGACCCTTTGGAAGTTCCATAGGTTAGGTGTGATTAGCCTCGAGACGCCTCAGTGGAAATGGGCCTCATCTCGCCTGGAGGGGAGAACCTCCTGGATTTTCTCGAGTTGCGGCAGGTGCTCTCGACTTACGACGGGGACCTCAGGGACCCGCTCTGGTGGCCTCAGGAAAGGCCAGTCCCCATGCAGTTGCTCGGGGCCTCTCGGGATTCCTCTCCCGTCGATGCTGGGCCCTAAGACCTTGTGTGGAGTCTGTGTCGGAATCCTGAGGATTCCTCTCCAGTGCTGACATGGATCTTGGGTACTTCTGGAGTCTCCCCAGGGGAGTCAGTCCTCGTCCGAGTGGAGATATGCACGTGGTTTCCTCCCGAGCTGTAGCAGCAGTGTCAAGCTTCCCTTCGCGTGGATCAAGGGATCTGTGGCTTTCCCTCGAGGCTTTCCACTTTCCACGAGGCTTTCCCACAGGGCTGTCCCACATGCCACCGTGGTGTGAGTCGATCCTCAGCTTGAAAGTCGAGGCAGTGCAGGGAAAAAGGGTTTCTGTGGAATGGACTGAGACATCTGGGGGACTCTGGGAATGGTGGCACGAACCTGGAGTTCCTCTCCCTTTCAAGTGGAGAGCGCCTCCTCTTGAGATGCGACGGAAACGCCGGAATTCTTTCCCGACCACGCAGGAAAGGATCCCTCCTCTCGAGCTAGAGGCGGAAACGGGGCTCCTCTGTATGTGGGCGGGACTCTCGTGCTTCTTCTCGAGTGGAGACGGGTATGACGGGGAACTTCTTGAGTTGCAGCAAGGGTGTGAAGGACCCTGGGAAGTTCCAGAGTTTTAGGTGTGATTAGCCTTGAGGAGCCTCATCGGAAAAGGGCCTCATCTCGCCTGGAGGGGAGAAACCTAATGGATTTTCTCGAGTTGCGGCAGGTGCTCTCGACTTACGACTGGGACCAGGGACCCGCTCTGGTGGCCTCAGGAAAGGCCAGTCCATGCGAGTTGCTCGGGGGCCTCTCGGGATTCCTCTCCCGTCGATGCG
>NW_017205739.1:0-5163 GCF_001704415.2 Capra hircus
AGCACCTGCCGCCAACTCGAGAAAATCCAGGAGGTTCTCCCTCCTGGCGAGATGAGGCCCATTTCCGCTGAGGCGTCTCGAGGCTAAGCACACCTAACATCTGGAACTTCCAAAGGGTCCATCCACCCTTGCTGCAACTCAAGAAGTTCCCCGACATACTCGTCTCCACTCGAGAGGAAGCACGGAGTCCCGCCCACATCCAGAGGAGCCCCGTTTCCGCCTCCTAGCTTGAGAGGGAGGATCCTTTCCCTGCATGGTCGGAAAGAATTCCCGGCATTTCCGTCGCATCTCAAGAGGAGCGCGCTCTCCACAGGAAAGGCGAGAGGAACTCCAGGGTCGTGCCACCATTCCAGAGTCCCCCAGATGTCTCAGTCCATTCCTGGGAAACCTGATTTCCCACCACTGCCTCCACTTTCAAGCCGAGGATCGACTCACACCACGGTGACACGTGGGACAGCCTTTGGGAAAGCCTCGTGGGAAAGCCTCGTGGGGAAGCCTCGAGGGAAAGCCCCTGATCCCTTGATCCACGCGAAGGGAAGCACGACACTGCTGCTACAGCTTGGGAGGAAAGCGCACGTGCATGCTCCACTCGAGACGAGGACTGACTCCCCTGGGAGACTCCAGAAGTACCCCAAAATCCATGTCAGCATTTGAGAGGAATCCTCAGATTCCGGCACCGACTCCACACAGGTCTTAGGCCCCGGCATCGACGGGAGAGCAATCCCGAGAGGCCCCGAGCAACTCGCATGGGGACTGGCCTTTCCTGAGGCCACCAGAGCGGGTCCCTGAGGTCCCCGTCGTAATGAGAGAACACCTGCACCAACTCGAGAAAATGCAGGAGGTTCTCCCCTCCAGGGGAGATGAGGCCCATTTCCTCTGAGGCGTCCCCAGGCTAATCACACCTAACCTCTGGAACTTCCAAAGGGGGCCTTCACACCCTTGCTACAACTCAAGAAGTTCCCGACATACCCGTCTCCACTCAAGAGGAAGGACGAGAGTCCCGCCCAATCCAGAGGAGCCCGTTTCCGCCTCCTAGCTCGAGAAGAGGGATCCTTTTCCTGCGTCGTCGGGAAAGAATTCCCGGCTTTCCGTCGCAACTCAAGAGGAGGCGCTCTCAACAGGAAAGGCGACAGGAACTCCAGGGTCATCCCACCATTCCCAGAGTCCCCCAGATGTCTCAGTCTATTCCAGGGAAACCTGTTTTCCCTGCACTGCCTCGACTTTCAAGCCGAGGATCGACTCACACCATGGTGGCACGTGGGACACCCAAGCCTCGTGGGAAAAGCCTCATGGGAAAGCCTCGAGGGGAAAGCCACATGTCCCTTGATCCAAGCGAAGGGAATCGTGACACTGCTGCTACAGCTCGGGAGGAAAGCGCACTTGCATGCCCACACTCGAGACCAAGACTGACTCCCCTGGGGAGACTACAGAAGTACCCCAAGATCCATGTCAGCCCAGAGGAATCCTCAGGTTCCGGCACCGACTCCACACAAGGTCTTAGGCCCCGGCACTGACGGGAGAGGAATCCCGAGAGTTCCCTTGCAACTTGCATGGGGACTGGCCTTTCCTGAGGCCACCAGAGCGGGTCCCTGAGGGCCCCGTCGTAGGTCGAGAGCACCTGCCGCAACTTGAGAAAATCCAGGAGGTTCTCCCCTCCAGGCGAGATGAGGACCATTTCCGCTGAGGTGTCTCAAAGCTAATCACACCTAAACTCTGGACCTTACAAAGGATCCTTCACACCCTTGCTGCAACTCAAGAAGATCCCCAACATACCCGGCTTCACTCGAGAGGAAGCACGAGAGTCCCGCCCACATTCAGAGGAGCCCGATTCCCCCTCCTAGCTCAAGAGGAGGGATCCTTTCCTCAGTGATCGGGAAGAGTTCCCAGTGTTCCCGGCGCATCTCAAGAGGAGGCGATCTCCACAGGAAAGGCGAGAGGAACTCCAGGGTCTTGCCACCATTCCAGAGTCCCCCAGATGTCTCAGTCCATTCCAGGGAAATCTGTTTTCCCTGCACTGCCGACTTTCAAGCCGAGGATCGACTCACACAGGGTGACACGTGGGTCAGCCCTGTGGAAAGCCTCGTGGGAAGCCTCTGGAAAGCCTCGTGGGAAAACCTCGAGGGAAAACCACAGATCCCTTGATCCACGCGAACGGAAGCGTGACACTGCTGCTACAGCTCTGGAGGCAAGCGCACGTGCATGCCCCCACTCGAGACGAGGACTGACTCCCCTGGGGAGACTCCAGAAGTAACCCAAGACCCATGTCAGCACTGGAGAGGAATCCTCAGGTTCAGGCACCGACTCCACACAAGGTCTTAGGTCCCCGGCATCGATGGAGAGGCATCCGAGAGGCCCCGAGCAACGCGCATATGGACTGGCTTTCCTGAGGCCACCAGAGCGGGTCCCTGAGATACCCGTCGTATGTCGAGAGCACCTGCAGCAACTCGAGAAAATCTAGGAGGTTCTCCCCTCCAGGCGAGGTGAGGCTACTTTCTGCTGATGCGTCTTGATGCTAATCACACCTACCCTCTGGAATTTTCAAAGGGTCCTTCACACCCTTGCTGCAACTCAACAAGTTCCCGGATATACCCGTCTCCACTCGAGAGGAAGCACGAGCGTCCCGCCCACATCCAGAGGAGCCCCGTTACTGCCTCCTAGCTCGAGAGTGGGATCCTTTCCCCGCAGGCTCGGAAAGATTCCCGGCGTTCCCGTTGCATCTCAAGAGGAGGCGCTCTCCACCTGAAAGGCGAGAGGGACTCAAGAGTCGTGCCACCATTCCCAGATACCCCAGATGTCTCAGTCCATTCCACGGAAGCCTGTTTTCCCGGCATTGCATCAACTTTCAGGCCGAGGATCGACTGACACGACGGGTGGCACATGGGACATCACTGTGGGAAAGCGACGTGGGAAAGCCTCGTGGAAAGCCTCGAGGAAAGCCACTGATCCTAGGATAACGGGAAGGGAAGCGTGACACTGCTGCTACAGCTCGGGAGGAAAGCGCACGTGCATGCCCCCACTCGAGACAAGGACTGACTCCCCTGAGGAGACTCCAGAAAATACCCCAAGATCCATGTCAGCACTGGAGAGGAATCCTCAGGTTCCCGGCACCGACTCCACACAATGTCTTAGGCATCGGCATCGACAGGAGGAATCCCGAGAGGCCCCCTAGCAACTCGCATGGGGACTGGCGTTTCCTGAGGCCACCAGAGCGGGTCCCTGAGGTCCCCGTCGTAAGTCGAGAGCACCTGCCGCAACTCGAGAAAATCCAGGAGGTTCTACCCACCAGGCGAGATGAGGCCCATTTCCGCTGAGGTGTCTCGAGGCTAATCACACCTAACCTCTGGAACTTCCAGAGGGTCCTTCACACCCTTGCTGCAACTCAAGAAGATCCCCGACATACCAGTCTCCACCCGAGAGGAAGCACGGAGAGACCCGCCCACATCCAGAGGAGCCCCGTTTCTGCCTCCTAGCTCGAGAGGAGGGATCCTTTCCCTGCAGGTTCGGGAAAAATTCCCGGCGTTCCCGTCGCATCTCAAGAGGAGGCGCTCTCCACAGGAAAGGCGAGAGGAACTCCAGGGGTCGTGCCACCATTCCAGAGTCCCCCAGATGTCTCAGTCCATTCCAGGAAACCTGTTTTTCCCTGCACTGCCTCGACTTTTCAAGCCGAGGATCGGCTCACACCACGGTGACACGTGGGACAGCCCTGTGGGAAAGCCTCGTGGGAAAGCCTCGTGGGAAAGCCTCGGGGAAAGCCACAGATCCCTTGATCCACGCCAAGGGGGTGACACTGCTGCTACAGCTCCGGAGGAAAGCGCACGTGCATGGCCCCACTCGAGACGAGGACTGACTCCCCTGGGGGAGACTCCAGAAGTACCCCAAGATCCATGTCAGCACTGGAGAGGAATCCTCAGGTTCCGGCACCGACTCCACACAAGGTCTTAGGCCCGGCATCGACGGGAGAGGAATCCCGAGAGGCCCCCGAGCAACTCGCATGGGGACTGGCCTTTCCTGAGGCCACCACAGCGAGTCCCTGAGGTCCCCTTCGTAAGTCGAGAGCACCTGCGGAACTCGAGAAAATCCAGGAGGTTCTCCCCTCCAGGCGAGATGAGGCCCATTTGCGCTGAGGCGTCTCGAGGCTAATCACACCTAAACTCTGGAACTTCCAAAGGGTCCTTCACACCCTTGCTGCAACTCAAGAAGTTCCCCGACATACCCGTCTCCACTCGAGAAGAAGCACGAGAGTCCCCCACATCCAGAGGAGCCCGTTTCCGCCTCATGGCTCGAGAGGAGGGATCCTTTCACTGCGTGGTCGGAAAAGAATTCCCGGCTTTCCCCTCGCATCTCAAGAGGAGACGCTCTCCACAGGAAAGGCGAGAGGAACTCCAGGGTCGTGCCACCATTCCCAGAGTCCCCCAGATGTCTCAGTCCATTTCAGGGAAACCTGTTTTCCCTGCACTGCCTCGACTTTCAAGCCGAGGATCGACTCACACAACGGTGACACGTGGGTCAGCCCTGTGGGAAAGCCTCGTGGGAAAGCCTCGTGGGAAAAGCCTCGTGGGAAAACCTCGAGGGAAAGCCACAGATCCCTTGATCCACGCGAAGGGAAGCGTGACACTGCTGCTACAGCTCTGGAGGAAGCGCACTGCATGCCCCCACATGAGACGAGGACTGACTCCCCTGGGGAGACTCCAGAAGTAGCCAAGATCCATGTCAGCACTGGAGAGGAATCCTCAGGTTCAGGCACCGACTCCACACAAGGTCTTAGGTCCCGGCATCGATGGGAGAGGAATCCCGAGAGGCCCCCGAGAAACGCGCATGTGGACTGGCCTTTTAACTGAGGCCACCAGAGCGGGTCCCTGTGTCCCCGTCGTACGTCGAGAGCACCTGCGCAACTCGAGAAAATCCAGGAGGTTTTCCCTCCAGGCGACATGAGGCCCATTTCCGCAGAGGCGTCTCGAGGCTAATCAAACCTAAACTCTGGAACTTCCAAAGGGTCCTTCACACCCTTGATGCAACTCAAGAATTTCCCCGAAATACCCGTCTCCACTCGAGAGGAAGCACGAGAGTCCCGCCCACATCCAGAGGAGCCCCGATTCCACCTTTTAGCTCGAGAGGTTTGATCCTTTCCCTGCGTGGTCGGGAAGAATTCGCAGCATTCCCGTC
>NW_017205740.1:0-5163 GCF_001704415.2 Capra hircus
TCCCCTCCAGGCGAGCTGAGTCCCATTTCCGCTGAGGTATCTCGAGCTAATCACACCTTACCTCTGGAACTTACAAAAGAGTCCTTCACACCCCTTGCTGCAACTCAAGAAGTTCCCCGACATACCCGTCTCCACTCGAGAGGAAGCACGAGAGTCCCGCCCACATCGAGAGGAGCCCCGTTTCCGCCTCCTAGCTCGAGAGGAGGGATCCTTCCCCTGCGTGGTAGGGAAAGAATTCCTGCGTTTCCGTCGCATCTCACGAGGAGGCGCTCTCCACAGGAAAGGCGAGAGAACTCCAGGGTCGTGCCACCATTCCCAGAGTCCCTCAGATGTCTCACTCCATTCCAGGGAACCCTTTTCCTTGCACTGCTCGACTTTCAAGCCGAGGATCGCTCACACCACGGTGGCACGTGGGACAGCCTGTGGCAAAGCCTCGTGGAAAGCCTCGTGGGAAATCCTCGAGGATAAGCCAAAGATCCCTTGATCCAAGCGAAGGGAAGGCGTGACACTGCTGCTACAGCTCGGGAGGAAAGCGCACATGGATGCCCCCACTCGAGACGAGGACTGGACTCCCCTGGGGAGGACTCCAGAATTACCCCAAGATCCATGTCAGCACTGGAGAGAAAACCTCACGTTCCGGCACCGACTCCACACAAGATCTTTGGCTCCGGGTAGCGACGGAAGAGAATCCCGAGAGGCCCCGGAGCAACTTGCATGGGGATTGGCCTTTCCTGAGGCCACCGGAGCAGGTCCCTGAGGTCCCCATCGTAAGGCGAGAGCACCTGCCGAAACTAGAGAAAATCCAGGAGGTTCTCCCCTCCAGGCGAGATGAGGCCCATTTCCGCTGAGGCGTCTCGAGGCTAATCACACCTAACCTCCGGAACTTCCAAAGGGTCCTTCACACGCTTGCTGCAACTCAAGACGTTCCCCGACATACCCGTCTCCACTCGAGAGGAAGCATGAGAGTCCCGTCCACATCCAGATCGGCCCCGTTTCCGCCTCCTAGCTCGAGAGGAGGGATACTTTCCCTACGTGGTCGGGAAAGAATTCCCGGTGTCCCCGTCGCATCTCAAGAGGAGGCGCCCTCCACAGGAAAGGCGAGAGGAACTCCAGGGTCGTTCCACCATTCCCAGAGTCCCACAAAAGTCTCAGTCCATTCCAGGGAAACCTGTTTTCCCTGCACTGCCTCGACTTTCAAGCCGAGGATCGACACACACCACGGTGGCACGTGGGACAGCCAAGTGGGAAAGCCTCGTGGGAAAGCCTCGTGGGAAAGCCTCGTGGAAAAGCCTCGAGGGAAAGCCACAGATCCCTTGATCCACGCGAAGGGACGCGTGACACTGCTGCTACAGCTTGGGAGGAAACCGCACGTGCATGCCCCCACTCGAGACGAGGACTGACTCCCCTGGGGAGACTCCAGAAGTACTCCAAGATCCATGTCAGCACTGGAGAGGAATTCTCAGGTTTTGCCACAGACTCCACATAAGATCTTAGGCCCCGGCTTCGACGGGAGAGGAAACCCGAGAGGCCCCCGAGCAACTCGCATGGGGACAGGCCTTTCCTGAGGCAACCAGAGCGGGTCCCTGAGGTCCCCGTCGTAAGTCGAGAGCACCTGCCACAACTCGAGAAAATCCAGGAAGTTCTCCCCTCCAGGCGAGATTAGGCCCATTTCGCTGAGGCGTCTCGAGGCTAATCACACCTAACCTCTGGAACTTCCAAAGGGTCCTTCACACCTTTGCTGGCAACTCAAGCAGTTCCCCGACATACCCGTCTCCACTGGAGAGGAAGCACGTGAGTCCCGCCCACATCCAGAGGAGCCCCGTTTCCGCCCCCTAGCTCTAGAGGAGGGATCCTTTCCCTGCGTGATCGGGAAAGAATTCCCTGCGTTCACGTCACATCTCAAGAGGAGGCGGCTCTCCACAGGAAAGGCGAGAGGAACTTCAGGGTCGTGCCACCATTCCCAGAGTCCCCCAGATGTCTCAGTCCATTCCAGGGAAACCTATTTTCCCTGAAACTACCGTCGACTCTCAAGCCGAGGATCAACTCACACCACCGTGGGCACGTGGGACAGCCCTGCGGGAAAGCCTCGTGGGAAAGCTTTGTGGGAAAGCCTCGAGTGAAAGCCACAGATCCATTTATCCTAGCGAAGGGAGGCGTGACACTGGCTGCTTCAGCTCGGGAGGATAGCGCACGTGCATGCCCCACTCGAGACGAAGAGTGACTCCACTGGGGAGACTCCAGAAGTACACCAATATCCATTTCTGCACTGGAGAGGAATCCTCAGGTTCCGGCAGCGTCTCCACACAAGATCTTAGGCACCGGCATCCGACGGGAGAGGAAACCCGAGAGGCCCCCGAGCAACTCGCATGGGGACTGGCCTTTCCTGAGGCCACCAGAGCGGGTCCCTGAGGTCCCCGTCGTAAGTCGAGAGCACCTGCCGCCACTCGAGAAAATCCAAGAGGTTCTCCCCTCCAGGCGAGATGAGGCCCATTTCCGCTGAGGCAACAAGGGGGGTAATCACACTTAAACTCTGGAACTTCCAAAGGGTCCTTCACACCCTTGCTGCAACTCAAGAAGTTCCCCTACATACCCGTCTCCACTCAAGAGGATCCCAAGGGTCCCGCCCATATCCAGAGTGCCCCGATTCCGCCTGCTAGCTCGAGAGGGGGATTCTTTCCCTGCGTGGTCGGGAAAGTATTCCTAGAGTTCCCGTCTCATCTCAAGAGTAGGCGCTCTCCACAGGAAAGGCGAGAGGAACTCCAGTATCAAGCCCCATTCCCAGAGTCCCCTGGATGTCTCAGTCCATTCCAGGGAAACCTGTTTTCCCTGCACTGCGTCGACTTTCAAGCCGAGGATGGACTCACACCGCCGATGGCACGTTGGACAGCCCTGTGGGAAAGCCTCGAGGGAAAGGCACAGATCCCTTGATCCACGCGTAGGGAAGAGTGACACTGCTGCTACAGCTCGGGAGGAAAGCGCACGTGCATGCCCCCAATCGAGACGAGGACTGACTCCATGGGGAGACTCCAGAAGTACCCCAAGATCCATGTCAGCACTGGAGAGGAATCCTCAGGTTCCGGCACCGACTCCACACAAGGTCTTAGGCCCCGGCATCGACGGGAGAAGAATCCCGAGAGGCCCCCGAGCAACTCGCATGGGGACTGGCCTTTCCTGAGGCCACCAGATCGGGTCCCTGAGGTCCCCGTCGTAAGTCGAGAGTACCTGCCGCACCTCGAGAAAATCCAGGGGGTTCTCCCCTCCATTCGAGATGAGGCCCATTTCCGCTGTGGCGTCTCGAGTCTAATCATATCTAACATCTGGAACTTCCAAAGGATCCTTCACACCCTTGCTGCAACTCAAGAAGTTCCCCGACATACCCGTCTCCACTCGAGAGGAAGCACGAGAGTCCCGCCCACATCCAGAGGAGCCCCGTTTCCGCCTCCTAGCTCGAGGGAGGGATCCTTTCCCAGCGTGGTCGGGAAAGAATTCCCGGCGTTCCCAGTTGCATCTCAAGAGGGAGGTGCTCTCCACAGGAAAAGGCGAGCGGAACCCCAGGGTCGTGCCACCATTCCCAGAGTCCCCTGGATGTCTCAGTCCATTCCAGGGAAATCTGTTTTCCCTGCACTGCCACGACTTTCAGGCCGAAGATCGACTCACATCTCGGTGGCACCTGGGACAGCCCTGTGGGAAAGCCTCGTGGGAAAGCCACGAGGGACAGACACAGATCCCTTGATCCACGCGAAGGGAAGAACGGCACTGCTGCTGCAGCTCGGGAGGAAAGCGCACGTGCATGCCCCTCTCCAGACGAGGACTGACTGCCCTGGGGAGACTCCAGAAGTACCCTAAGATCCATGTTTGCACTGGAAAGGAATCCTCAGGTTCCGGCACTGACTCCACACAAGGTCTTAGGCCCCAGCATTGAAGGGAGAGGAATCCCGAGAGGCCCCCGAGCAACTCGCATGGGGACTGGCCTTTCCTGAGACCACCAGAGCGGATCCCTGAGGTCCCGGTCGTAAGTCGAGAACACCTGCCGCATCTCGAGAAAATCCAGGAGGTTCTCCCCTCCAGGCGAGATGAGGCCCATTTCCGTTGAGGCAACTAGGGGGTAATCACACTTTAACTCTGGAACTTCCAAAGGGTCCTTCACACCCTTGCTGCAACTCAAGAAGTTCCCCGACATACCCGTCTCCACTCTAGAGGAAGCAGGAAAGTGCCGCCCACATCAAGAGGAGCCACGTTTCCGCCTCCTAGCTCGAGAGGTTTGATCCTTTCCCTGCGTGGTGGGGAAAGAATTCGCGCGTTCCCGTCGCATCTCAAGAGAGGCGCTCTCCAGAGGAAAAGCGAGAGGAACTCCATGTTCGTGCCACCATTGCCAGAGTCCCCAGATGTCTCAGTCCATTCCAGGGAACCTGGTTTCCCTGCACTGCCTCGACTTTCAAGCGTGGATCGACTCACACCACCTGCACGTGGGAAAGCCCTGTGGGAAAAGCCTCGTGGAAAGCCTCATGGGAAAGTCTAGAGGGAAAGCCACAGATCCCTTGATCCAAGAAAAGGGAAGCGTCAAACTGCTGCTACAGCTCGGGAGGAAAGCGCACGTGCATGCCCCCACACTCGAGACGAGGACTTACGCCTCTGGGAGACAACAGATCCCCGAAGATCCATGTCGGCACTGGAGAGGAATCCTCAGGTTCCGGCCCAACTCCACACAAGGTCTTAGGCCCGGCATCGAAGGGAGAGGAATCCCGAGAGGCCCCAGAGCAACTCGCATGGTGACTGGCCTTTCCTCAGGCCACCACAGCGGGTCCCTGAGGTCCCCGTCGTAAGTCGAGAGCACCTGCCGCAACTCGAGAAAATCTAGGAGGTTCTCCCTCCAGCCGAGCTGAGTCCCACTTCCGCTGAGGTATCTCGAGGCTAATCACACCTGACCTCTGAAACTTCCAAAGGGTCCTTCACACCCCTTGCTGCAGCTCAAGAAGTTCCGACATACCCGTCTCCACTCGAGAGGAAGCACGAGAGTCCCGCCCAAATCCAGAGGAGCCCCGTTTCCGCCTCCTAGCTTGAGAGAGGAGGGATCCTTTCCCTGCGTGTTCGTGATAGAATTCCCGGTGTTCCCGTCGCATCTCAAGGAGGAGGTGCTCTCCACGGGAAAGGCGAGAGGAACTC
>NW_017205741.1:0-5161 GCF_001704415.2 Capra hircus
TGCGCTTTCCCCCGAGCTGCAGCTGGCAGTGTCGCGCTTCCCTTCGCGTGGATCAAGGGATATTGCCTTCCCCTCGAGGCTTTCCCCACGAGGCTTTCCGAAGGGCTCTCCCACGTGCCACCGTGGTGTGAGTCGATCCTCGGCTTGAAAGGCGAGGCAGTGCAGGGAAAACAGGTTTCCCTGGAATGGACTGAGACATCTGGCGGACTCTGGGAACTGTGGCAAGACCCTGGAGTTTCACTCGCCTTTCTTGTGGAGAGCGCCTCCTCTCGAGATGCGACGGGAACGCCGGGAATACTTGACCGAACACGCAGGGAAAGGATCCCTCCTCTCGAGCTAGGAGTCGGACACGGGGCTCCTCTGGATGTGGGCGGTACTCTCGTGCTTCCTCTCAGTGGAGACGGGTGTGTCGGGGAACTTTTTGAGTTGCAGCAAGTGTGTGAAGGACCATTTGGAAGTTCCAGAGGTTAGGTGTGATTTGCCTCGAGACCCTCAGCGTAATGGGCCTCATCTCGCCTGGAGGGGAGAACCTCCTGGATTTTCTCGAATTGCAACAGGTGCTCTCGAGTTATGACGAGGACCTGAGGGATACGCTCTAGTGGCCTCAGGAAAGGCTAGACCCCAGGCGAGTTGCTCAGGGGCCTCTGGGGATTCCTCTCCCGTCGATGCCGGGGCCAAAGACCTTGTGGGGAGTCGGTGCCGGAACCTGAGGATTCCTCTCCAGTGCTGACATGGATCTTGGGGTACTTCTGGAGTCTCCTCAGAGGAGTCAGTCCTCGTCTCCCGTGGGGGCATGCACGTGCGCTTTCCTCCCGAGCTGTAGCAGCAGTGTCACGCTTCCATAGGGGTGGATCAAGGGATCTGTGGCTTTCGCTTGAGGCTTTCCCACGAGAATTTCCCACAAGGCTTTCCCACAGGGCTGTCCCACGTGCCACTGTGGTGTGAGTCGATCCTCGGCTTGAAAGTCGAGGCAGTGCAGAGAAAACAGGTTTCCCTGGAATGGACTGAGACATCTGGGGGACTCTGGGAATGGTGGCACGACCCTGGAGTTCCTCTCGCCTTTTCTGTGGAGAGCGCCTCCTCTTGAGATGGGACGGGAACGCCGGGAATTCTTTCCCGACCACGCAGGGAAAGGATCCCTCCTCTCGAACTAGGGGCGGAAACGGGGCTCCTCTGGATGTGGGCGGGACTCTCGTGCTTCCTCTCGAGTGGAGACGGGTATGTCGGGGAATTTCTTGAGTTGCAGCAAGGGTGTGAAGGACCCTTTGGAAGTTCGAGACGTTAGATGTGATTAGCCTCGAGACGCCTCAGCGGAAATGGGCCTCCTCTCGCCTGGAGGGGAGAACCTCCTGGATTTTCTCGAGTTGCGGCAGGTGCTCTCGACTTACGACGGGGACCTAAGAGTCCCGATCTGGTGGCCTCAGGAAAGGCCAGTCCCCATGCGAGTTGCTCGCGTGCTTCTCGGGATTCCACTCCCGTCGATGCTGGGTCCTAAGACCTTGTGTGGAGTCAGTGCCGGAACCTGAGGATTCCTCTCCCAGTGCCGACATGGATCTTGGGGTACTTCTGGAGTCTCCCCAGGGAAGTCAGTCCTCGTCTCGAGTGGGTCATGCAGCGGGCGCTTTCCTCCCGAGCTGTAGCACAGTGTCTCGCTTCCCTTCGCGTTGGATCAAGGGATCTGTGACTTTCGCTCGAGGCTTTCCCATGAGGCTTTCGCACGAGGCTTTCCCAGAGGGCTATCCCAAGTGACACCGTGGTGTGAGTCGATCCTCGAGCTTGAAAGTCGAGGCAGTGCAGGGAAAACAGGTTTCCCTGGAATAGACTGAGACATCTGGGGACTGTGGGAATGGTGGCCCGACCCTGGAGTTCCTCTCGCCTTTACTGTGGAGAGCGCCTCCTCTTGACATGCGACGGGAAAGCCGGGAATTCTTTCCCGAACACGCAGGGAAAGTATCCCTCCTCTCGAGCTATGAGATAGAAAAGGGGCTCCTCTGGATGTGGGCGGGACTCTCGTGCTTCCTCTCGAGTGGAGCCGGGTATGTCGGGGAACTTCTTAAGTTGCAGTAAAAGTGTGAAGGACCCTTTGGGAGTTCCAGAGGTTAGGTGTGATTAGCCTCGAGACGCCCTCAGCGGAAATGGCGTCATCTCGCCTGCGGGGAGAAACCTCCTGTATTTTCTCGAGTTGGGACAGGCGCTCTCGACTTACGACGGGGACTTCAGGGACCCGCTCTGGTGGCCTCCGGAAAGGACAGTCCCCATGCGAGTTCCTCGGGTACCTCTCGGGATTCCTCTCCCTTCGATGCTGGGGCCTAAGACCTTGTGTGGAGTCAGTGCCGAAACCTGAGGATTCCTCTCCAGTGCTGACATTGATTTTGGGCTACTTCTGGAGTCTCGCCAGGGGCGTCAGTCCTCGTCGCGAGTAGGGGCATACACGTGAACTTTCCTGCCGTGTTGTAGCAGAAGTGTTGCCCTTCCCTTCGCGTGGATCAAGGGATGTGTGGCTTTCCCTCGAGGCTTTCCCACGAGGCTTTCCCACGAGGCTTTCCCAAGGGCTGTCCCACGTGCACCGTGGTGTGAGTCGATCCTCGTTTGAAAGTCGAGGCAGTGAAGGGAAAACAGGTTTCCCTGGAATGGACTGAGAGATCCAGGGGACTCTGGGAATGGTGGCACGACCCTGGAGTTCCTCTCACCTTTCCTGTGAGCGCGACTCCTCTTGAGATGTGACGGGAACACCGGGAATTCTATCCCGACCACGCAGGGAAAGGATCCCTCCTCTCGAGCTAGGAGGAGGAAACGGGGCTCCTCTGGATGTGTGCGGGACTCTCGTGCTTCCTCTCGAGTGGAGACGGGTATGTCGGGGAACTTTTTGAGTTGCAGTAAGGGTGTGAAGGACCCTTTGTAAGTTACACAGGTAAGGTGTGATTAGCCTCGAGATACCTCAGCGGAAATGGGACTCAGCTCACCTGGAGGGGAGAACCTCCTGGATTTTCTCGAGTTGCGGCAGGTGCTCTCGACTTACGACGGGGACCTCAGGGACCCGCTCTGGTGGCCTCAGGAAAGGCCAGTCCCCATGCGAGTTGCTCTGGGGCCTCACGGGATTCCTCTCACGTCGATGCACGGGCCTAAGACCTTGTGTGGAGTCGGTGCTGGAACCTGAGGATTCCTCTCCAGTGCTGACATGGATCTTGGGGTACTTCTGGAGTCTCCCCAGGGGAGTCAGTCCTCGTCTCAAGTGGGGGCATGCACGTGCGCTTTCCTCCTGAGCTGAAGCAGCAGTGTCACGCTTCCTATTCTTGATCAAGGGATCTTGTGCTTTCCCTGGAGGCTTTTCACACGAGGCTTTCCCACGAGGCTTTCCCACAGGGCTGTCCTCGTGCCACCGTGGTGTGAGTTGATCCTCGGCTTGAAAGTCAAAACAGTGCAGGAAAACAGGTTTCCCTGGAATGAACTGAGACATCTGGGGGACTCTGCGAATGGTGGCACGACCCTGGAGTTCCTCTCGCCTTTCCTGTGGAGAGTGCCTTCTCTTGAGAAGCGACGGTACGCGGGAATTCTTTTCCGAGCACGCAGGGAAAGGATCTCTCTCTCGAGCTAGGAGGTGGAAACGGGGCTCTTCTGGATATGGTCGGGACTCTCGTACTTCCTCTCGAGTGAGACGGGTATGTCGGGGAACTTCTTGAGATGCAGCAAGGGTGTGGAGGACCCTTCGAAGTTCCAGTGTACAGGTGTGATTAGCTCAGGACGCCTCAGCGGAAATGGGCCTGATCTCGCCTGGAGGGTAGAACCTCCTGCAGTTGATCGCGTTGTGGCAGGTGCTCTCGACTTATGACCGGGACCTCAGGGACCCGCTCTGGTGGCTTCAGGAAAGGCCATTTCCTTGTGAGTTACACGGGGGCCTGTCAGGATTCCTCTCCCGTCGATGCCGGGCCTAAGACGTTGTGTGGAGTCAGTGCCGGAACCTGAGGATTCCTCTCCAGTGCTGACATGGACCTTGGGGTAATTCTGGAGTCTCCCCAAGGGAGTTAGTCCTCGACTCGAGTGGGGCATGCACGTGCGCTTTCCTCCCGAACTGTAGCAGCAGGGTCGTACTTCCCTTCGCGTGATCAAGGGATCAGGGCCTTTCCGACGAGGCTTTCACACAGGGCTTTCCCACGTGCCACCGTGGTTTGAGTCGATCCTCGGCTTGAAAGTCGAGGCAGTGCAGGGAAAACAGGTTTCCCTGGAATGGACTGAGACATCTGGTTGTCTCTGGGAATGGTGGCACGACCCTGGAGTTCCTCTCGCCTTTCCTGTGGAGAGCGCCTCCTCTTGAGATGCGACGGAAACGCCGGAATACTTTCCAGACCACGCAAGGAAAGGATCCCTCCGCTCGAGGTATGAGGCGGAAACGGGGCTGCTCTGTTTTTGGCGGGACTCTCGTGCTTCCTCTCGAGTGGAGACGGGTATGTCGGGGAACTTCTTGAGTTGCAGCAAGGGTGTGAAGGACCCTTCGGAAGTTCGAGAGGTTAGGTGTGATTAGCCTCGAGACGCCTCAGCAGAAATGGGCCTCATCTCGCCTGGAGGGGAGAACTCCTGCATTTTCTCGAGTTGCGGCAGGTGCTCTCGACTTACGACTGGGACCTCAGGGACCCGCTCTGGTGGCCTCAGGAAAGGCCAGTCCCCATGCAGTTGCTCGGGGCCTCTCTGGATTCCTCTCCCGTCAATGCGGGCCCTGGGACCTTGTGTGGAGTCTGTGTCGGATCCTGAGGATTCCTCTCCAGTGCTGACATGGATCTTGGGTACTTCTGGAGTCTCCCAGGGGAGTCATTCCTCGTCGCGAGTGGAGATATGCACGTGGGTTTTCCACCCGAGCTGTAGCAGCAGCGTCAAGCTTCCCTTCGCGTGGATCATGGGATCTGTGGCTTTCCCTCGAGGCTTTCTCAGGAGACTTTCCCACGAGGCTTTCCCACAGGGCTGTCCCACATGCCACCGGTGGTGTGAGTCGATCCTCAGCTTGAAAGTCGAGGCAGTGTAGGGAAAAATGGTTTCTGTGGAATGGAATGAGACATCTGGGGGAGTGTGGGAACGCTCTCGTTCAGTGAAATGGGGGAGAGGCCGGGAGATCATAGGAATGGAGATACTCCAGGTTCCGTGCCAGAAATGTGGCACCGTTCGCCCAAAC
>NW_017205742.1:0-5159 GCF_001704415.2 Capra hircus
AAAAAAGCCCAGGTCCAGATGCCTTCACAGCTGAATTCTACCAAAAATTTCGAGAAGAGCTAACACCTATTCCTACTGAAACTCTTCCAGAAAACTGCAGAGGAAGGTAAACTTCCAAACTCATTCTATGAGGCCACCATCACCCTAATACCAAAACCTGACAAAGATGCTACACAAAAAGAAAACTACAGGCAATATCGCTAATGAACATAGAAGCAAAAATCCTCAACAAAATTCTAGCAATCAGAATCCAACAACACATAAAAAGATCATACACCATGACCAAGTGGGCTTTATCCCAGGATGCAAGGATTCTTCAATATCCACAAATCAATCAATGTAATTCACCGCATTAACAAATTGAAAGATAAAAACCATATGATTATCTCAATAGATGCAGAGAAGGCCTTTGACAAAATTCAACATCCATTTATGATAAAAACTCTCCAGAAAGCAGGAATAGAAGGAACATACCTCAACATAATAAAAAGCTATCTATGACAAACCCACAGCAAACATTATCCTCAATGGTGAAAAACTGAAAGCATTTCCCCTAAAGTCAGGAACAAGACAAGGTGCCCACTTTCACTGCCTACTATTCAACATAGTTCTGGAAGTTTTGGCCACAGCAATCAGAGCAGAAAAAGAAATAAAAGGAATCCAAATTGGAAAAGAAGTCAAGGGAGAGGGAAAGATGGCGAGGAATAGGACGGGAAGATCACTTTCTCCCTCACAAATTCCTCAAAAGAACATTTTCAACGCCGAGAAAACTCCACAAAACAACTTCTGTAGGCTGGCAGAGGACATCAGGCAACCAGAAAAAGCAGACCATTGTCTTCAAAAACAGGTAGGGAAAAATATAAAAGACGAAAAAGGAGACAAAGGAGGTGGGAGGGAGCTCCGTCCCGGGAAGGGAAGCCCATCCCGGGAAGGGAATTTTAAGAAGAGAGGTTTCCAAACACCAGGAAACACTCTCCCTGCCGAGTCTGTGGCGAGCCTTGGAAACACAGAGGGCAACATAACAGGAAGGAAAAATAGATAAATAATTTAACCCAACAGATTACAAGCCCCACCAGTAAACTCCCCCAGCGGAAAAGCAGCACAGACGCCTGCATCCGCCATTGGAAGTGGGGGCAGGGCAGGGACGCGCGGGAGGCGTGGGCTGCAGAGCTTTGTAAGAATCGGGCAAGAACGCCCCACGCGCAACCAGAACGATCTAACTTGGGCTAGCAAACCAGACTGTGGGATAGCTACCACGCGAAAAGCTCGAACATAAGACACCGCCAGGACCGAGCACAGAACAAAGGACGGAACAGAAAAAGCCGGCTGCAGACCATCCCCCGCCAGGGACAGGCCCAGAGCCGTAAGGACTGGAAAGGGGCAATTGCAGCCCCGGAGAGACTTTACTTACCTAACTGCAAGCAGGCTCCTTTGCTAAGACTTCTGGGGGTGCTGGACAGTCACAGTCTGCCTCACGGGTGCACCAGCGGTCCACCCAGAGAGCTGAGCGGCAGCGGCGGAAAAGGTGACAAGCTGCGGCGATCGCGCGCGCTCGCCAAACTCCTGAGCTACTCGACCTGGGAAGGGCACAAAGTGCAGTCCAGCTGAATCTGTGCCTCTGAGGGCTGCCTGAGCGCCGAACCTGAGCGGCTTGGACCCGGGGAAGTGCACACAGCCTAGGGCCGGCCCCAGACGGTTCCCGGCTGAGCATCGTAGAGCCAGAGCGGTTTGTGCGCCCCGAGAAAGGACAGGTCAAGTGGGGCTGAGATGCGGTGTGCACACGACAGTGCTGTTTGTTTGCAGCATCCCCCCGCCCCACAGCGTGACTGAACTAGTGAGCCTAAAAAACCAGCAAACAGAAGAAGTTAAACAGAGGGAACCACCTTGGAAGTGAGCCCACACGGCCCATAACATCAGAGAAGGGCTAGATATATTTTTAATATTTTTAAAATCATTCCTTTTTTTTTTTTTTTGCTTTTTGCTTTTTTTTTTCTTTTTTTTTTCTAGCTTTTTTTTAATTGTTAAGTCTTCTATTTCTCCTCTAATTTTTATTTCTATAACCTATTATTACTATTTTTTTTTAAGGCAAAACCCATATATACTCTTTGGATGGTTGTTGGTGTGTTTTTTTTTTGTTTGTTTGTTTGTTTGTTTTTTAATAATTTTTTTTCTTTCTTCCTTTTTCCTTCTGCTTTTCTTTAATATTGTATCTTGAAAATCCAACCTCTACTCTAGATTTTTAATCTTTGCTCTTAGGTTTTGTTGTCAATTTTGTACATTTAAAAACCCAAACTTCACTACCCAAGTTTACCTGAGAGCGAGATTACTGGCTTGACCACTCTCTCCTCCTCTGGACTCTCCTTTTTCTCCACCAGGTGGCCTCTGTCTCTTTTCTCCCCCATCTCTTCTCTATCCAACTCTGTGAATCTCTGTGTGTTCCGACGGTAGAGAACACCTAAGGAACAGGTTACTGGCAGGATTTGTCTCTCTCCTACTCATTTCTTCTCTCTATCCTCCTGGTCACCTCTGTCTACTTCCTCCTCTCCTCTTCCCCGTATAACTCTGTAAATACCTCTGAGTGGTCCAGACTATAGAGTGCACATAAGGAAGTGACTACTGACTAGCTTGCTCTCTCCTCTCTTGATCTCACCGCATCTCATTCCAGTTACCTCTAACTACCCCCTCCATCTTCTCTTCTCCTTGTAACTCAGTGAACCTCTCTGAGTGTCCCTCAATGTGGAGAAACTTTTCATCTTTAACCTAGATGTTTTATCATCGGTGCTGTATAGATGGAGAAGTCTAGAGGCTACTGTAAAAATAAAACTGAAAACCAGAAGCAGGAAGCTTAAATCCAAAGCCTGAAAACATTAGAGAACTCTTGAATTCAGGGAACATAAGCAATAGGAGCTTATCAAATGCCTTCATACCTACACTGAAACCAAGCTCCACCCAAGGGCCAACAAGTTCCAAAACAAGACATACCACGCAAATTCTCCAGCAACACAGGAACACTCCCCTGAGCTTCAATATACAGGCAGCTCAAAATTATCCCAAAACTTTTGATGTCTCATAACCCATTACGGGTCACTCCACTGCACTCCAGAGAGAAGAAACCCAGCTCCACCCACCAGAACTCCAACACAAGCCTCCCTAACCAGGAAACCTTGACAAGCCACTGATACAACCCCACCCAAAGTGAGGAAGCTCCATAATAAGAGAACTCCACAAATTACCAGAATATACGCGACGCAGCAATATAACCAAGATGAAGAGACAGAGGAATACTCAGCAGGTAAAGGAACAGGAGAGTTGCCCACCAAACCAAACAAAAGAGGAAGAAGTAGGGAATCTACCGGAGAAGGAATTCCGAATATTGATAGTGAAAATGATCCAAAATCTTGAAATCAAAATGGAAACACAGATAAATAGCCTAGAGACAAGGATTGAGAAGATGCAAGAAAGGTTTAACAAGGACCTAGAAGAAATAAAAAGAGTCAAAATATAATGAATAACGCAATAAATGAGATCAGAAACACTCTGGAGGCAACAAATAGTAGAATAACGGAGGCAGAAGATAGGATTAGTGAAATAGAAGATAGAATGTAGAAATAAATGAATCAGAGAGGAAACAAGAAAAACGAATTAAAAGAAACGAGGACAATCTCAGAGACCTCCAGGACAATATGAAACGCTCCAACATTCGAATTATAGGAGTCCCAGAAGAAGAAGACAGAAAGAAAGATCATGAGAAAATCCTTGAGGAGATAATAGTTGAAAACTTCCCTAAAATGGGGAAGGAAATAATCACCCAAGTCCAAGAAAACACAGAGAGTTCCAAATAGGATAAACCCAAGGCGAAACACCCCAAGACACATATTAATCAAATTAACAAAGATCAAACACAAAGAACAAATATTAAAAGCAGCAAGGAAAAACAACAAATAACACACAAGGGGATTCCCATAAGGATAACAGCTGATCTTTCAATAGAAACTCTTCAGGCCAGGAGGGAATGGCAAGACATACTTAAAGTGATGAAAGACAATAACCTACAGCCCAGATTACTGTACCCAGCAAGGATCTCATTCAAATACGAAGGAGAAATCAAAAGCTTTACAGACAAGCAAAAGCTGAGAGAATTCAGCACCACCAAACCAGCTCTCCAACAAATTCTAAAGGATATCCTCTAGACAGGAAACATGAAAAGGGGTGTATAAACCCGAACCCAAAACAATAAAGTAAATGGTAACGGGATCATACTTATCAATAATCACCTTAAACGTAAATGGGTTGAACGCCCCAACCAAAAGACAAAGACTGGCCAATGGATACAAAAACAAGACCCCTCTATATGCTGCTTACAAGAGACCCACCTCAAAACAAGGGACACATACAGACTGAAAGTGAAGGGCTGGAAAAAGATATACCACGCAAATAGAGACCAAAAGAAAGCAGGAGTGGCAATACTCATATCCGATAAAATAGACTTTAAAACAAAGGCTGTGAAAAGAGACAAAGAAGGCCACTACATAATGATCAAAGGAACAATCCAAGAAGAAGATATAACAATTATAAATATATATGCACCCAATATAGGAGCGCAATATGTAAGACAAATGCTAACAAGTATGAAAGGGGAAATCAACAATAACACAATAATAGTGGAGACTTTAATACCCCACTCACACCTATGGACAGATCAACTAAACAGAAAATTAACAAAGAAACGCAAACTTTAAATGATACATTAGATCAGTTAGACCTAATTGATATCTATAGGACATTTCACCCAAAACAATGAATTTCACTTTTTTTCAAGTGCTCATGGAACCTTCTCCAGGATAGATCACATCCTGGGCCATAAATCTAAACTTGATAAATTCAAAAAAATCGAAATCATTCAAGCATCTTTTCTGACCATAATGCATTAAGATTAGATCTCAATTACAGGAGAAAAACTATTAAAAATTCCAACATATGGAGGTTGAACAACACACTTCTGAATAACCAACAAATCACAGAAGAAATCAAAAAAGAAATCAAAATATGCATAGAAACTAATGAAAATGAAAACACAACAACCAAAACCTGTGGGACACTATAAAAGCAGTGCTAAGAGGAAAGTTCATAGCAATACAGGCATACCTCAAGAAACAAGA
>NW_017205743.1:0-5159 GCF_001704415.2 Capra hircus
GACTCCACACAAGGTCTTAGGCGCCAGCATCGACAGGATAAGGAATCCCGAGAGGCCCCGAGCCAATTCGCATGGGATTGGCCTTTCCTGAAGCCACCAGAGCGGGTCCCTGAGGTCCCCCATCGTAAGTCGAGAGCACCTGTCGCAACTCGAGAAAATTCAGGAGGTTCTCGCCTCCAGGCGAATGAGGCCCATTTCCGCTGAGACGTCTCGAAGCTAATCAAACCTAAACCCTCTGGAACTTTCGAAGGGTCCTTCACACCCTTGCTGAAACTCAAGAAGTTCGTGACTTACCCGTCTCCACTCGAGAGGAATCACGAGAGTCCCACCAACATTCCAGAGGAGACCCGTTTCTGCCTCCTAGTTCAAGAGGAGGGTTCCTTTCACGGCGTGGTCGGGAAAGAATTCCCGGCTTCCCGTCGCATCTCAAGAGGAGGCGCTCTCCACAGGAAAGGAGAGAGGAACTCCAGGGTCGTGCCACCATTCCAGAGTCCCCCAGATGTATCAGTCCATTCCAGAGAAACGTGTTTTCCCTGCACAGCCTCGACTTTCAAGCCGAGAATCGACTCACACCCCGGTGGCATGTGGGAC
The DNA here is from genome assembly GCF_001704415.2 of Capra hircus. Taxonomy (NCBI): domain Eukaryota; kingdom Metazoa; phylum Chordata; class Mammalia; order Artiodactyla; family Bovidae; genus Capra; species Capra hircus. The sequence goes on from NW_017205743.1 coordinate 592, forward strand.
AGCCCTGTGGGAAAGACTCGTGGGAAAGCCTCGTGGGAAAAGCCTCGAGTGAAGCCACAGATCCCTTGATCCACGCGAAGGGAAGCGCGACACTGCTGTACAGCTCGGGAGGAAAGCGCACGTGCATGCCCCCCACTCGAGACGAGGACTGACTCTCCTGGGGAGACTCCAGTAGTACCCCAAGATCCATGTCAGCACTGGAGAGGAATCCTCAGATTCCGGCACCGACTCCACACAACGTCTTAGGACCCTGCATCGACAGGAGAGGAATCCCGAGAGGCTCCCGGAGCAAATTGCATGGGGACTGGCCTTTCCTGAGGCCACCAGAGCGGGTACCTGAGGTCCCCTTCCTAAGTAGAGAGCACCTGCCCGCAACTCGAGAAAATCCAAGAGCTTCTCCCCTCCAGGCCACATGAGGCCTATTTCTACTGAGGCGTCTCGAGGCTAATCACACCTAACATCTGGAACTTCCAAAGGGTCCTTCACACCCTTGCAGCAACTCAAGAAGTTCCCCGACATACCCGTCTCTCACTCGAGAGGAAGCACGAGAGTCCCGCCCACATCCAGAGGAGCCCCGTTTCCCCCTCATAGCTCGAGAGGAGGGATCCTTTCCCTGCGTGTTTGCGAAAGAATTTCTGGCGTTCCCGTCGCATCTCAAGAGGAGGCGCTCTCCACAGGAAAGGCGAGAGGAACTCCAGGGTCGTGCCACCATTCCCAGAGTCCCCCAGATGTCTCAGGCCATTCCAGGGAAACCTGTTTTCCCTGCACTGCCTCGACTTTCAAGCTGAGGATTAACTCACACCACGGTGGCACGTTGGACAGCCCTGTGGGAAAGCCTCGTGGGAAAGCCTCGTGGGAAAGAATCGAGGAAAAGCCCCTGATCCCTTGATCCACTCGAAGGGAAGCATGACACTGGCTGCTACAGCAGGGAGGAAAGCGCACGTGCATGCCCCACTCGAGACGAGGACTGACTCCCCTGGGGAGACTCCAGAAGTACCCCAAGATCGATGTCAGCACTAGAGAGGAATGCTCAGATTCTGGCACCTACTCCACACAAGATCTTAGGCACCGGCATCGATGGAAAGGAATCCCGAGAGGCCCCCGAGCAACTGGCATGGGACTGGCCTTTCCTGAGGCCACCAGAGAAGGTCTCTGAGGTCCCTGTCGTAAGTCGAGAGCACATGCCGCAACTCGAGAAAATCCAGGAGGTTCTCCCCTCCAGGCGAGATGAGGCCCATTTCTGCTCAGGCGTCTCCAGGTTAATCACATCTAACCTCTGGAATTTCCAAAGGTTCCTTGACACCCCTTGCTGCAACTCAAGAAGTTCCCCGACATACCCGTCTCCACTCGAGAGGAAGTACGAGAGTCCCGCCCACATCCAGAGGAACCCCGTTTCCGCCTCCTAGCTCGAGAGGAGGGATCCTTTCCCTGCGTGTTTGGGAAAGAATTCCCGGCGTTCCCGTCGCACCTCAAGAGGAGGCGCTCTCCACAGGAAAGGCGAGAGAGGAACTCCAGGGTGGTGCAACCATTCGCAGAGTCCCCCAGATGTCTCAGTCCATTCAAGGGAAAGCTGTTTTCCCTGCACTGCCTCGACTTTCAAGCCGAGGATCGACTCACACCACGGTGGTACGTGGGACAGACCTGTGGGAAGCCACGTGGAAAGCCTCGTGGGAAAGCCTCGAGGGGAAAACCACAGATCCCTTGATCCACGCGAAGGGAAGCACAACACTGCTGCTACCGTTCGGAAGGAAAGCGCACGTGCATGCCCCCATTCGAGATGAGGACTGACTCCCCTGGGGAGACTCCAGAAGTACCCCAAGATCCATGTCAGCACTAGAGAGGAACGCTCAGATTACGGCACCTACTCCACACAAGATCTTAGGCCCCGGCATCGACGGGAAAGGAATAACGAGAGGGCCCCGAGCAACTCGCATGGGGACTGGCCTTTCCTGAGGCAACCAGAGCCGGTCCCGGAGGTCCCCGTCGTAAGTCGAGAGCACCTGCCCGAAACTCGAGAAAATCCAGGAGGTTCTCCCCTCCAGGCGAGGTGAGGCCCATTTCCGCTGAGGTGTCTCGAAGCTAATCACACCTAACCTCTGGAACTTCCAAAGCGGTCCTTCACACCCTTGCTGCAGCTCAAGAAGATCCCCCACATACCCATCTCCACTCGAGAGGAAGCACGAGAGTCCCACCCACATCCAGAGGAGCCCCATTTCTGCTCCTAAGTCGAGAGGAGGATCCTTTCCCTGCGTGGTCGGGAAAGAATTCCCGGCGTTCCCGTCGCATCTCAAGAGGAAGCGCTCTCCACAGGAAAGGCGAGAGGAACTCCAGGGTCGTGCCACCATTCCCAGAGTCCCCAGATGTCTCAGTCTATTCCAGGGAAACCTGTTTTCCCTGCACTGCCTCGACTTTCAAGCCGAGGATCGACTCACACCACGGTGGCACGTGGACAGCCCTGTGGGAAAGCCTCGTGGGAAAGCCTCGTGGGTAAGCCTCGAGGGAAAGCCACAGATCCCTTGATCCAGGCGAAGGGAAGCGTGACACTGCTGCTACAGCTCGGGAGGAAAGGGCACGTGCATGCCCCCACATTAGACGAGGAATGACTCCCCTGGGGAGACTCCAGAAGTACCCCAAGATCCATGTCAGCACTGGAGAGGAATCCTCAGGTTCCGGAACCGAATCCACACAAGGTTTTAGGCCCGGCATCGACGGGAGAGGAATCCCGAGAGTCCCATGCACAACGCGCATGGGGACTGGCCTTTCCTGAGGCCACCAGAGCGGGTCCCTGAAGTTCTCGTGGTAAGTCTAGAGCACCTGCCGCAACTCCGAGAAACTCCAGGAGGTTCTCCCCTCCAGGCTAGATGAGGCCCATTTCCGCTGAGGCGTCTCGAGGCTAATCACACCTAACTTCTGGAACTTCCAAATGGTCCTTCACACCCTTGCTGCAACTCAAGAAGTTCCCCCGACATACCCGTCTCCACTCGAGAGGAAGCACGCCTGTCCCGCCACATCCAGAGGAACCCCGTTTCCGCCTCCTAGCTCGAGAGGAGGGATCCTTTCCCTGCCTGGTCGGGAAATAATTCCCGGCGTTCCCGTCGCATCTCAGGAAGTGCGCCGCTCTCCACAGGAAAGGCGAGAGGAACTCCAGGGTCGTGCCACTATTCCAGAGTCCCCCAGATGTCTCAGTCCATTCCAGGGAAACCTGTTTTCCCTGCACTGACTCGACTCAAGCGAGGATCGACTCACACCACGGGTGGCACGTGGGACAGCCTGTGGGAAAGCCACGTGGGAAAGGCTCGAGGGAAAGCCAATGATCCCTTGATCCACTAGATGGTAAGCGTGACACTGCTGCTACAACTCGGGAGGAAAGCGCACCTGCATTCCCCACTCGAGACGAAGATTGACTCTCCTTGGGAGACTTCAGAAGTACCTAAAGATCTATGTCAGCACTGGGAGGAATACTCTTGTTCTGGCACCGACTCCACACAAGGTCTCAGGACCCGGCATCGACGGGAGAGTAATCTTGAGAGGCCTCCGAGCAACTCAAATGTGGACTGGCCTTTCCTGAGGCCACCAGACAGGGTCCCTGAGGTCCCCGTCGTAGGTCGAGAGCACCTGCCGCAACTCGAGAAAATTCACGAGGTTCTCCCCTCCAGGCGAGATGAGGCCCATTTCTGCTGAGGAGTTTCGAGGCTAATCACACCTAAACTCTGGAATTTCCACAGGGTTATTCACACCCTTGCTGCAACTCAAGAAGTTCCCCGGATACCCGTCTCTTCCTGAGTGGAAGCACGAGAGTTCCGCCCACATCCAGAGGAGCCCTGTTTCCCGCCTCCTAGCTCGAGAGAAGGGATCCTTTCCCTGCATGTTGGGGAAAGAATTCCCGGCGTTCCGTCGCATCTCAAGAGGAGGTGCTCTCCACAGGAAAGGCGAGAGGAACTCCAGGGTTGTGCCACCATTCCCAGAGTCCCCCAGATGTCTCAGTCCATTCCAGGGAAACCTTTTTTCCCTGCACTGCCTCGACTTTCAAAGACGAGGATCGACTGACACCACGGTGGCTCGTGGGACAGCCCTTCGGAAAGCCCGTGGGAAAGCCACAGATCCCTTGATCTAAGCGAAGGGAAAGCGCGACACTGCTGCTACAGCTCGGGAGGAAAGCGCACGTGCATGCCCCAGTCGAGACGAGGACTGACTCCCCTGGGAGACTCCAGAAGTACCCCAAGATCCATGTCAGCACTGGAGAGGAATCCTCAGGTTCTGGCCACTGAATCCACACAAAGTCTTAGGCCCCAGCATCAACGGGAGAGGAATCCCGAGAGGCCCCGAGCAACTCGCATTGGGACTGGCCTTTCCTGAGGCCACCAGAGCGCGGTCCCTGAGGTCCCCCATCGTAAGTCGAGTGTACCTGCTGCAACTCGAGAAAATCCAGGAGGTTCTCCCCTCCATGCAGATGAGGCCCATTTCCGCTCAGCGTCTCCAGTCTAATCACACTTAACCTCTGAACTTCCAAAAGGTCCTTCACACCCTTACTGCAACTCAAGAAGTTCCCCGACATACCCGTCTCCACT
>NW_017205744.1:0-18458 GCF_001704415.2 Capra hircus
GTAAGTCGAGAGCACCTGCCGCAACTCGAGATAATCCACGAGTTTCTCCCCTCCAGGCGAGATGAGCCATTTCCGCTGAGGCGTCTCGAGGCTAATCACACCTAACCTCTGGAACTTCCAAATGGTCCTTCACACCCTTGCTGCAACTCAAGAAGTACCCCGACATACCCGTCTCCACTCGAGAGGAAGCACGTGAGTCCCGCCCACATCCAGAGGAGCCCCGTTTCAGCCCCCTAGCTCTAGAGGAGGGATCCTTTCCCTGCTGGTCGGGAAAGAATTCCCGGCGTTCTCGTCGCATCTCAAGAGGAGGCGCTCTCCACAGGAAAAGGCGAGAGGAACTCCAGGGTCGTGCCACCATTCCAGAGTCCCCCAGATGTCTCAGTACATTCAGGGAAACCTATTTTCCCTGCACTACCTCGACTCTCAAGCCGAGGATCGACTCAGACACCGTGGCACGTGGGACAGCCTGTGGGAAAGCCTCGTGGAAAGCCTCATGGGAAAGCCTCGAGGGAAAGCCACAGATCACTGAATCCACTCGACGGAAGCCTGACACTGCTGGTAAAGATCGGAGGAAAGCGCACGTGCAAGCCCCCACTCGAGACGAGGATGACTCCCTGGGGAACTCCAGAAGTACCCCAATTCCATGTCAGCACTGGAGAGGAATCCTCAGGTTCCGGCACGGACTCCACACAAGATCTTAGGCCCCGGCATCGACGGGAGAGGAATCCCGAGAGGCCCCCATTGCAACTCGCTTGGGGACTGTCCTTTCCTAAGCCACCAGAGCAGGTCCCTGAGGTCCCGTCGTAAGTCGACAGCACCTGCCGCAACTCGAGAAAATCCAGGAGTTCTCCCCGCCAGGCGAGATGAGGCCCATTTCCGCTGAGGCGTCTCGATGTTAATCACACCTAACCTCTGGAACTTCCAAAGGGTCCTTCACACCCTTGCTGCACCTCAAGAAGTTCCCCGACATACCCGTCTCCACTCGAGAGGAAGTACGAGTGTCCCGCCTCATCCAGAGGAGCCCCATTTACGCCTACTAGCGCGAGAGAAGGGACCCTTTCCTTGCGTGTTCGGTAAAAAATTCTCGGTGTTCCCGTCGCAACTCAAAGAGGAGGCTCTCCACAGGAAAGGCGAGAGGAACTCCAGGGTCGTGCCACCATTCCCAGAGACCCCCAGATGTCTCAGTCCATTCCAGGGAAACCTGTTTTCCCTGCACTGCTTCGACTTTCATGCCGAGGAACGACTCACACCACGGTGGCACGTGGTACAAACCTGTGGGAAAGCCTCGTGGGAAGCCTCGAGGGATAGCCACAGATCCCTTGATCCACGGGAAGGGAAGCGTGAATCTGCTGCTTCAGCTCGGAGGAAAGCGCACATGCATGCCCCCACTCGAGACGACGAAAGACTCCCCTGTGGAGACTCCAGAAGTAGCCCAAGATCCATGTCAGCACTGGAGAAGAATCCTCAGGTTCCGGCACCGACTCCACACAAGGTCTTAGGCCCGGCATCGACGGTAGAGGAATCCCGAGAGGACCCCGAGCAACTCGCATGCGACTGGCCTTTCCTGAGGCCACCAGAGCGGTCCTGAGGTCCCCGTCGTAAGTCGAGAGCACCTGCCGCAACTCGAGAAAATCCAGGAGGTTTTCCCCTCCAGGCGAGATGAGGCCCATTTCCGCAGAGGCGTCTCGAGGCTAATCACACCTATCCTCTGGAACTTCCAAAGGGTCATTCACACCCTTGCTGCAACTCAAGAAGTTCCCCGACATACCCGTCTCCACTTGAGAGAAGCACGAGAGTCCGCCACATCCAGAGGAGCCCCGTTTCCGCCTCCTAGCTCGAGAGGAGGGATCCTTTCCTTGCGTGGTCGAGAAAGATTTCCCGGCGTTCCCGCGCCTTCAAGAGGTGGCGCTCTCCAGAGGAAAGGCGAGAGGAGCTCCATGGTCGTGCCACCAATTCCCAGAGTCCCCAGATGTCTCAGTCCATTCCAGGGAGACCTGTTTTCCTGCACTGCCTCGACTTTCAAGCGAGGATCGACTACACCCACGGTGGCACGTGGGACAGCCCTGTGGGAAATCCTCGTGGGAAAGCCTTGTTGGAAAGCATCGTGGGAAAGCCTCGAGGGAAAGCCACTGATACTTGATCCATGCGACTGGAGCATGACACTGCTGCTACAGCTAGGGAGGAAAGCGCAGGTGCATGCCCCCACTCGAGACGAGGACTGACTCCCCTGGGGAGACTCCAGAAGTACCCCAAAATCCATGTCAGAACTGCACAGGAAACCTCAGATTCCGGAAACAGACTCCACACAAGGTCTTAGGCCCGGCATCGACGGGAGAGGAATCCCGAGAGGCCCCGAGCAACTCGCATGGGGACTGGCCTTTCTGAGGCCCCCAGAGCGGTCCTTGAGGTCCCCGTCGTAAGTGGAGAGCAACTGCCCTATCTCGAGAAAATCCAGGAGGTTCTCCCCTCCAGGCGAGATGAGGCCATTTCTGCTGAGGCGTCTCAGGCTAATCACACCTAAATCTCTGGAACTTCCAAAACGGTGCTTCACACCCTGGCTGCAACTCAAGATGTTCCCGACATACCGTCTCCACCACCGAGAGGAAGCACGAGAGTCCCGCTCACATCCTGGAGCCCGTTTCTGCCTACTAGCTCGAGAGAGAGGAATCCTTCCCTGCGTCATCGGGAAAGAAATCCCGGCGTTCCGTCGCATCTCAAGAGGAGGCGCGCTCCACAGGAAAGGCGAGAGGAACTCCAGGGTCGTGCCACCTTTCCCAGAGTCCCCCAGATGTCTCAGTCCATTCCAGGGAAACCTGTTTTCCCTGCACTGCCTCGACATTCAAGCCGAGGATCGACTCACACCACGGTGACACGTGGGACAGCCTTGTGGGAAAGCCTCGTGGGAAAGCCTCGTGGGGAAGCCTCGAGGGAAAGCCCCTGATCCCTTGATCCACGCGAAGGGAAGCACGACACTGCTGCTACAGCTTGGGAGGAAAGCGCACGTGCATGCCCCACTCGAGACGAGGACTGACTCCCCTGGGAGACTCCAGAAGTACCGCAAATCCATGTCAGCATTGGAGAGGAATCCTCAGATTCCGGCACCGACTCCACACAAGGTCTTAGGCCCGGCATCGACGGGAGAGAATCCCGAGAGGCCCCCGAGCAACTCGCATGGGGACTGGCCTTTCCTGAGGCCACCAGAGCGGGTCCCTGAGGTCCCCGTCGTAATCGAGAGCACCTGCACAACTCGAGAAAATCCAGGAGGTTCCCCCTCCAGGCGAGATGAGGCCCATTTCCCTGAGGCGTCTCCAGGCTAATCACACCTAACCTCTGGAACTTCCAAAGGGTCCTTCACACCCTTGCTGCAACTCAAGAAGTTCCCCGACATACCCGTCTCCACTCGAGAGGAAGGACGAGAGTCCCGCCCACATCCAGAGGAGCCCCGTTTCGCCTCCTAGCTCGAGAAGAGGGATCCTTTCCTGCGTGTCGGGAAAGAATTCCGGCGTTTCCGTCGCATCTCAAGAGGAGGCGCTCTTCACAGGAAAGGCGAGAGGAACTCCAGGGTCGTCCCACCATTCCCAGAGTCCCCAGATGTCTCAGTCCATTCCAGGGAAACCTGTTTTCCCTGCACTGCCTCGACTTTTCAAGCCGAGGATCGACTCACACCACGGTGGCACGTGGGACAGCCCTGTGGAAAGCCTCGTGGGAAAGCCTCGTGGGAAAGCCTCGAGGAAAGCCACTGTCCCTTGATCCACGCGAAGGGAAGCGTGACACTGCTGCTACAGCTCGGGAGGAAAGCGCACGTGCATGCCCCACTCGAGACGAAGACTGACTCCCCTGGGGAGACTCCAGAAGTACCCAAGATCCATGTCAGCACTGGAGAGGAATCCTCAGGTTCCGGCACCGACTCCACACAAGGTCTTAGGCCCCGGCATCGACGGAGAGGAATCCGAGAGGCCCCGAGCAACTCGCATGGGGACTGGCCTTTCCTGAGGCCACCAGAGCGGGTCCCTGAGGGCCCCGTCGTAAGGTCGAGAGCACCTGCCGCAACTCGAGAAAATCCAGGAGGTTCTCCCCTCCAGGCGAGATGAGGCCCATTTCCGCTGAGGCGTCTCGAGCTAATCACACCTAACCTCTGGAACTTCCAAAGGTCCTTCACACCCTTGCTGCAACTCAAGAAGTTCCCCGACATACCCGTCTCCACTCGAGAGGAAGCACGAGAGTCCCGCCCACATCCAGAGGAGCCCCGTTTCGCCTCCTAGCTCGAGAGGAGGGATCCTTTCCCTGCGTGTCGGGAAAGAATTCCCGTTTCCCGTCGCATCTCAAGAGGAGGCGCTCTCCACAGGAAAGGCGAGAGGAACTCCAGGGTCGTGCCACCATTCCAGAGTCCCCCAGATGTCTCAGTCCATTCCAGGGAAACCTGTTTTCCCTGCACTGCCTCGACTTTCAAGCGAGGATCGACTCACACCACGGTGGCACGTGGGACAGCCCTGTGGGAAAGCCTCGTGGGAAAGCCTCGTGGGAAAGCCTCCTGGAAAGCCACAGATCCCTTGATCCACGGGGAAGCGTGACACTGCTGCTACAGCTCGGGAGGAAAGCGCACGTGCATGCCCCCACTCGAGACGAGGACTGACTCCCCTGGGGAGACTCCAGAAGTACCCAAAATCCATGTCAGCACTGAGAGGAATCCTCAGGTTCCGACTCCACACAAGGTCTTAGGCCCCCGGCATCGACGGGAGAGGAATCCCGAGAGGCCCCGAGCAACTCGCATGGGGACTGGCCTTTTCTGAGGCCCCAGAGCGGGTCCCTGAGGTCCCCGTCGTAAGTCGAGAGCACCTGCCCAACTCGAGAAAATCCAGGAGGTTCTCCCCTCCAGGCGAGATGAGGCCCATTTCCGCTGAGGCGTCTCGAGGCTATCACACCTAACTCTGGAACTTCCAAAGGTCCTTCACACCCTTGCTGCAACTCAAGAAGTTCCCCGACATACCCGTCTCCACTCGAGAGGAAGCACGAGAGTCCCGCCCACATCCAGAGGAGCCCGTTTCGCCTCCTAGCTCGAGAGGGGATCCTTTCCTGCGTTCGGGAAAGAATTCCGGCGTTCCCGTCGCATCTCAAGAGGAGGGCTCTCCACAGGAAAGGCGAGAGGAACTCCAGGGTCGTGCCACCATTCCCAGAGTCCCCCAGATGTCTCAGTCCATTCCAGGGAAACCTGTTTTCCCTGCACTGCCTCGACTTTCAAGCGAGGATCGACTCACACCACGGTGGCACGTGGGACAGCCCTGTGGGAAGCCTCGTGGGAAAGCCTCGTGGAAAGCCTCGAGGGAAAGCCACAGATCCCTTGATCACGCGAAGGGAAGCGTGACACTGCTGCTACAGCTCGGGAGGAAAGCGCACGTGCATGCCCCCTCGAGACGAGGACTGACTCCCCTGGGAGACTCCAGAAGTACCCAAGATCCATGTCAGCACTGGAGAGGAATCTCAGGTTCCGGCACCGACTCCACACAAGGTCTTAGGCCCCGGCATCGACGGGAGAGGAATCCCGAGAGGCCCCCGAGCAACTCGCATGGGACTGGCCTTTCCTGAGGCCACCAGAGCGGTCCCTGAGGTCCCCGTCGTAAGTCGAGAGCACCTGCCGCAACTCGAGAAAATCCAGGAGGTTCTCCCCTCCAGGCGAGATGAGGCCCATTTCCGCTGAGGCGTCTCGAGGCTAATCACACCTAACCTCTGGAACTTCCAAAGGGTCCTTCACACCCTTGCTGCAACTCAAGAAGTTCCCCGACATACCCGTCTCCACTCGAGAGGAAGCACGAGAGTCCCGCCCACATCCAGAGGAGCCCGTTTCCGCCTCCTAGCTCGAGAGGAGGGATCCTTTCCTGCGTGTCGGGAAAGAAATTCCCGGCTTTCCGTCGCATCTCAAGAGGAGGCGCTCTCCACAGGAAAGGCGAGAGGAACTCCAGGGTCGTGCCACCATTCCCAGAGTCCCCCAGATGTCTCAGTCCATTCCAGGGAAACCTGTTTTCCCTGCACTGCCTCGACTTTCAAGCCGAGGATCGACTCACACCACGGTGACACGTGGACAGCCTTGTGGGAAAGCCTCGTGGAAAGCCTCGTGGGGAAGCCTCGAGGGAAAGCCACAGATCCCTTGATCACGCGAAGGGAAGCGACACTGCTGCTACAGCTCGGGAGGAAAGCGCACGTGCATGCCCCACTCGAGACGAGGACTGACTCCCCTGGGAGACTCCAGAAGTACCCAAATCCATGTCAGCACTGGAGAGGAATCCTCAGTTCCGGCACCGACTCCACACAAGGTCTTAGGCCCGGCATCGACGGGAGAGGAATCCCGAGAGGCCCCCGAGCAACTCGCATGGGGACTGGCCTTTCCTGAGGCCACCAGAGCGGGTCCCTGAGGTCCCCGTCGTAATCGAGAGCACCTGCCGCAACTCGAGAAAATCCAGGAGGTTCTCCCCTCCAGGAGATGAGGCCCATTTCCGCTGAGGCGTCCCCAGGCTAATCACACCTAACCTCTGGAACTTCCAAAGGGTCCTTCACACCCTTGCTGCAACTCAAGAAGTTCCCAACACCCGTCTCCACTCGAGAGGAAGCACGAGAGTCCCGCCCACATCCAGAGGAGCCCCGTTTCCGCCTCCTTTAGAGAGAGGGATCCTTTCCCCTGTCGGGAAAGAATTCCGGGTTCCCACGCATCTCAAGAGGAGGCCTCTCCACAGGAAAGGCGAGAGGAACTCCAGGGTCGTGCCACCATTCCCAGAGTCCCCAGATGTCTCAGTCCATTCCAGGGAAACCTGTTTTCCCTGCACTGCCTCGACTTTCAAGCCGAGGATCGACTCACACCATGTGGCACGTGGGACAGCCCTGTGGAAAGCCTCGTGGGAAAGCCGAGGGAAAGCCACAGATCCCTTGATCCACGCGAAGGAAGCGTGACACTGCTGCTACAGCTCGGGAGGAAAGCGCACGTGCATGCCCCCACTCGAGACGAGGACTGACTCCCCTGGGGAGACTCCAGAAGTACCCAAGATCCATGTCAGCACTGGAGAGGAATCCTCAGGTTCGGCACCGACTCCACACAAGGTCTTAGGCCCCGGCATCGACGGGAGAGGAATCCGAGAGGCCCCCAGCAACTCGCATGGGACTGGCCTTTCCTGAGGCCACCAGAGCGGTCCCTGAGGTCCCCGTCGTAAGTCGAGAGCACCTGCCGCAACTCGAGAAAATCCAGGAGGTTCTCCCCTCCAGGCGAGATGAGGCCCATTTCCGCTGAGGTGTCTCGAGGCTAATCACACCTAACTCTGGAACTTCCAAAGGGTCCTTCACACCCTTGCTGCAACTCAAGAAGTTCCCCGACATACCGTCTCCACTCGAGAGGAAGCACGAGAGTCCCGCCACATCCAGAGGAGCCCCGTTTCTGCCTCCTAGCTCGAGAGGAGGGATCCTTTCCCTGCGGTCGGAAAGAATTCCGGCGTTCCCGTCGCATCTCAAGAGGAGGCGCTCTCCACAGGAAAGGCGAGAGGAACTCCAGGGTCGTGCCACCATTCCCAGAGTCCCCCAGATGTCTCAGTCCATTCCAGGGAAACCTGTTTTCCCTGCACTGCCTCGACTTTCAAGCCGAGGAGGATCGACTCACACCACGTGGCACGTGGGACAGCCCTGTGGGAAAGCCTCGTGGGAAAGCCTCGTGGGGAAAGCCTCGAGGGAAAGCCACAGATCCCTTGATCCACGCGAAGGAGCGTGACACTGCTGCTACAGCTCGGGAGGAAAGCGCACGTGCATGGCCCCACTCGAGACGAGGACTGACTCCCCTGGGAGACTCCAGAAGTACCCCAAGATCCATGTCAGCACTGGAGAGGAATCCTCAGGTTCCGGCACCGACTCCACACAAGGTCTTATGCCCGGCATCGAAGGGAGAGGAATCCCGAGAGCCCCGAGCAACTCGCAAGGGGACTGGCCTTTCCTGAGGCCACCAGAGCGGGTCCCTGAGTCCCCGTCGTAATCGAGAGCACCTGTCCAACTTGAGAAAATCCTGGAGGTTCTACCCTCCAGGCCAGATGAGGCCCGTTTCCGCTGAGGCGTCTGGAGGCTAATACACCTGGCCTCTGGAAATTCCAAACGGGTCCTTCACACCCTTGCTGCAACTCAAGAAGTTCCCCGACATAACCCTCTCCCCTCAAGAGGAAGAACGAGAGTCCCGCCCACATCCAGAGGAGCCCCGTTTTCGCCTCATAGCTGAGAGCAGGGATCCCTTCAATGCGTGGTCAGGAAAGATTCCCTGCGTTCCCGTTGCATCTCAAGAGGAGGCGCTCTCCACAGGAAAGGCGAGAGGAACTCCAGGGTCGTGCCACCATTCCCAGAGTCCCCCAGATGTCTCCGTCCATTCCAGGGAAACCTGTTTTCCCTTCACTGCCTCGACTTTCAAGCTGAGCATCGACTCACACCACCCGTGACACGTGGGAGAGCCCTGTGGGAAAGCCTCCTGGGAAAGCCTCGTGGGAAAGCCTCGAGGGAAAGCCACAGATCCCTTGATCCTCGCGAAGGGAAGCTCAACACTGCTGCTACAGCTCGGAGGAAAGTGCACTTGCATGCCCCACTCAGACGAGGACTGACTCCCCTGGGGAGACTCCAGAATACCCCAAGATCCATGTCAGCACTGGAGAGGAATCCTCAGGTTCCTGGCACCGACTCCACACAAGGTCTTAGGCCCTGGGCATCGACGGGAGAGGAATCCCGAGAGGCCCCGAGCAACTCGCATGGGCTGGCCTTTCCTGAGGCCACCAGAGCGGGTCCCTGAGGTCCCCGTCGTAAGTCGAGTGCACCTGCCGCAACTCGAGAAAATCCAGGAGGTTCTCCCCTCCAGGCGAATGAGGCCCATTTCCGCTGAGGCGTCTCGAGGCTAATCACACCTAACCTCTGGAAATTCCAAAGGGTCCTTCACACCCTTGCTGCAACTCAAGAAGTTCCCGACATACCCGTCTCCACTCGAGAGGAAGCACGAGAGTCCCGCCCACATCCAGAGGAGCCCCGTTTCCGCCTCCTAGCTCGAGAGGAGGGATCCTTTCCCTGCGTGTCGGGAAAGAATTCCCGGCGTTCCGTCGCATCTCAAGAGGAGGCGCTCTCCACAGGAAAGGCGAGAGGAACTCCAGGGTCATGCCACCATTCCAGAGTCCCCCAGATGTCTCAGTCCATTCCAGGGAAACCTGTTTTCCCTGCACTGCCTCGACTTTCAAGCCGAGGATCGACTCACACCACGGTGGCACGTGGGACAGCCCTGTGGGAAAGCCTCGTGGGAAAGCCTCGGGAAAGCCTCGAGGGAAAGCCACAGATCCCTTGATCCACTCGAAGGGAAGCGTGACACTGCTGCTACAGCTCGGGAGGAAAGCGCACGTGCATGCCCCACTCGAGACGAGGACTGACTCCCCTGGGGAGACTCCAGAAGTACCCCAAGATCCATGTCAGCACTGGAGAGGAATCCTCAGGTTCCGGCACCGACTCCACACAGGTCTTAGGCCCCGGCATCGACGGGAGAGGAATCCCGAGAGGCCCCCAAGCAACTCGCATGGGACTGGCCTTTCCTGAGGCCACCAGAGCGGGTCCCTGAGGTTCCCGTCGTAAGTCGAGAGCACCTGCCGCAACTCGAGAAAATCCAGGAGGTTCTCCCCTCCAGGCGAGATGAGGCCCATTTCCGCTGAGGCGTCTCGAGGCTAATCACACCTAACTCTGGAACTTCCAAAGGGTCCTTCACACCCTTGCTGCAACTCAAGAAGTTCCCCGACATACCCGTCTCCACTCGGAGGAAGCACGAGAGTCCCGCCCACATCCAGAGGAGCCCCTTTCCGCCTCCTAGCTCGAGAGGAGGGATCCTTTCCCTGCATGGTCGGGAAAGAATTCCCATTTCCGTCGCATCTCAAGAGGAGGCGCTCTCCACAGGAAAGGCGAGAGGAACTCCAGGGTCGTGCCACCATTCCCAGAGTCCCCCAGATGTCTCAGTCCATTCCAGGGAAACCTGTTTCCACTGCCTCGACTTTCAAGCCGAGGATCGACTCACACCACGGTGACACGTGGGACAGCCTGTGGGAAAGCCTCGTGGGAAAGCCTCGTGGGAAGCCTCGAGGGAAAGCCCCTCCCCTTGATCCACGCGAAGGGAAGCGCGACACTGCTGCTACAGCTTGGAGGAAAGCGCACGTGCATGCCCACTCGAGACGAGGACTGACTCCCCTGGGAGACTCCAGAAGTACCAAATCCATGTCAGCACTGGAGAGGAATCCTCAGTTCCGGCACCGACTCCACACAAGGTCTTAGGCCCGGCATCGACGGAGCAATCCCGACAGGGCCCCGAGCAACTCGCATGGGGACTGGCCTTTCCTGAGGCCACCAGAGCGGGTCCCTGAGGTCCCCGTCGTAAGTCGAGAGCACCTGCCGCAACTCGAGAAAATCCAGGAGGTTCTCCCCTCCAGGGCGAGATGAGGCCCATTTCCGCTGAGGCGTCTCCAGGCTAATCACACCTAACCTCTGGAACTTCCAAAGGGTCCTTCACACCCTTGCTGCAACTCAAGAAGTTCCCCGACATACCCGTCTCCACTCGAGAGGAAGCACGAGAGTCCCGCCCACATCCAGAGGAGCCCCGTTTCCGCCTCCTGCTCGAGAGGAGGGATCCTTTCCCTGCGTGTCGGGAAAGAATTCCGGTTCCCGTCGCATCTCAAGAGGAGGCGCTCTCCACAGGAAAGGCGAGAGGAACTCCAGGTCGTGCCACCATTCCCAGAGTCCCCAGATGTCTCAGTCCATTCCAGGGAAACCTGTTTTCCCTGCACTGCCTCGACTTTCAAGCCGAGGATCGACTCACACCACGGTGGCACGTGGGACGCCCTGTGGAAAGCCTCGTGGGAAAGCCAAGAGGGAAAGCCACAGATCCCTTGATCCACGCGAAGGGAAGCGTGACACTGCTGCTACAGCTCGGGAGGAAAGCGCACGTGCATGCCCCACTCGAGACGAGGACTGACTCCCCTGGGGAGACTCCAGAAGTACCCCAAGATCCATGTCAGCACTGGAAGAGGAATCCTCAGGTTCGGCACCGACTCCACACAAGTCTTAGGCCCGGCATCGTCGGGAGAGGAATCCCGAGAGGCCCCCAGCAACTCGCATGGGGACTGGCCTTTCCTGAGGCCACCAGAGCGGGTCCCTGAGGTCCCCGTCGTAAGTCGAGAGCACCTGCCGCAACTCGAGAAAATCCAGGAGGTTCTCCCCTCCAGGCGAGATGAGGCCCATTTCCGCTGAGGTGTCTCGAGGCTAATCACACCTAACCTCTGGAACTTCCAAAGGGTCCTTCACACCCTTGCTGCAACTCAAGAAGATCCCCGACATACCCGTCTCCACTCGAGAGGAAGCACGAGAGACCGCCCACATCCAGAGGAGCCCCGTTTTCGCCTCCTAGCTCGAGAGGAGGGATCCTTTCCCTGCAGGTTCGGGAAAAATTCCCCGGCGTTCCCGTCGCATCTCAAGAGGAGGCGCTCTCCACAGGAAAGGCGAGAGGAACTCCAGGGTCGTGCCACCATTCCCAGAGTCCCCAGATGTCTCAGTCCATTCCAGGGAAACCTGTTTTCCCTGCACTGCCTCGACTTTCAAGCCGAGGATCGACTCACACCACGGTGACACGTGGGACAGCCCTGTGGGAAAGCCTCGTGGGGAAAGCCTCGTGGGAAAGCCTCGAGGGAAAGCCACAGATCCCTTGATCCACGCAAGGGAAGCGTGACACTGCTGCTACAGCTCCGGAGGAAAGCGCACGTGCATGCCCCACTCGAGACGAGGACTGACTCCCTGGGGAGACTCCAGAAGTACCCAAGATCCATGTCAGCACTGGAGAGGAATCCTCAGGTTCAGGCACCGACTCCACACAAGGTCTTAGGTCCCGCATCGATGGGAGAGGAATCCCGAGAGGCCCCCGAGAAACGCGCATGGGACTGGCCTTTCCTGAGGCCACCAGAGCGGGTCCCTGTGTCCCCGTAAGTCGAGAGCACCTGCCGCAACTCGAGAAAATCCAGGAGGTTTTCCCCTCCAGGCGAGATGAGGCCATTTCCGCTGAGGCGTCTCGAGGCTAATCACACCTAAACTCTGGAACTTCCAAAGGGTCCTTCACACCCTTGCTGCAACTCAAGAATTTCCCCGACATACCCGTCTCCACTCGAGAGGAAGCACGAGAGTCCCGCCCACATCCAGAGGAGCCCCGTTTCCACCTTTAGCTCGAGAGGGATCCTTTCCCTGCGTGGTCGGGAAAGAATTCCGGCATTCCCGTCGCATCTCAAGAGGAGGCGCTCTCCAGAGGAAAGGCGAGAGGACTCCAGGGTCGTGCCACCATTCCAGAGTCCCCCAGATGTCTCAGTCCATTCCAGGGAAACCTGTTTTCCCTGCACTGCCTCGACTTTCAAGCGAGGATCGACTCACACCACAGGGCACGTGGTACAGCCCTGTGGGAAAGCCTCGTGGAAAGCCTGAGGGAAAGCCACAGATCCCTTGATCCACGAAGGGAAGCGTGACACTGCTGCTACAGCTCGGGAGGAAAGCGCACGTGCATGCCCCACTCGAGACGAGACTGACTCCCCTGGGGGAGACTCCAGAAGTACCCCAAGATCCATGTCAGCACTGGAGAGGAATCCTCAGGTTCCGGCACCGACTCCACACAAGGTCTTAGGCCCGCATCGACGGGAGAGAATCCGAGAGGCCCCGAGCAACGCATGGGGACTGGCCTTTCCTGAGGCCACCAGAGCGGGTCCCTGTGGTCCCCGTCGTAAGTCGAGAGCACCTGCCGCAACTCGAGAAAATCCAGGAGGTTCTCCCCTCCAGGCGAGATGAGGCCCATTTCCGCTGAGGCGTCTCGAGGCTAATCACACCTAAACTCTGGAACTTCCAAAGGGTCCTTCACACCTTGCTGCAACTCAAGAAGTTCCCCGACATACCGTCTCCACTCGAGAGGAAGCACGAGAGTCCCGCCACATCCAGAGGAGCCCCGTTTCCGCCTCCTAGCTCGAGAGGAGGGATCCTTTCCCTGCGTGGTCGGGAAAGAATTCCGGCATTCCGTCGCATCTCAAGAGGAGGCGCTCTCCACAGGAAAGGCGAGAGGAACTCCAGGTCGTGCCCCATTCCAGAGTCCCCCAGATGTCTCAGTCCATTCCAGGGAAACCTGTTTCCCTGCACTGCCTCGACTTTCAAGGAGGATCGACTCACACCACGGTGGCACGTGGGACAGCCCTGTGGGAAGCCTCGTGGGAAGCCCTGGGAAAGCCTCGAGGGAAAGCCCCAGATCCTTGATCCACGCGAAGGGAAGCGTGACACTGCTGCTACAGCTCGGGAGGAAAGCGCACGTGCATGCCCCCACTCGAGACGAGGACTGACTCCCCTGGGGAGACTCCAGAAGTACCCCAAGATCCATGTCAGCACTGAGAGGAATCCTCAGGTTCCGGCACCGACTCCACACAAGTCTTAGGCCCCGGCATCGACGGGAGAGGAATCCCGAGAGGCCCCGAGCAACTCGCATGGGGACTGGCCTTTCCTGAGGCCACCAGAGCGGGTCCCTGAGGTCCCCGTCGTAAGTCGAGAGCACCTGCCGCAACTCGAGAAAATCCAGGAGGTTCTCCCCTCCAGGCGAGATGAGGCCCATTTCCGCTGAGGCGTCTCGAGGCTAATCACACCTAACCTCTGGAACTTCCAAAGGGTCCTTCACACCCTTGCTGCAACTCAAGAAGTTCCCCGACATACCGTCTCCACTCGAGAGGAAGCACGAGAGTCCCGCCCACATCCAGAGGAGCCCCGTTTCCGCCTCTAGCTCGAGAGGAGGATCCTTTCCCTGCGTGGTCGGGAAAGAATTCCCGGCGTTCCGTCGCATCTCAAGAGGAGGCGCTCTCCACAGGAAAGGCGAGAGGAACTCCAGGTGTGCCACCATTCCCAGAGTCCCCCAGATGTCTCAGTCCATTCCAGGGAAACCTGTTTTCCCTGCACTGCCTCGACTTTCAAGCGAGGATCGACTCACACCACGGTGGCACGTGGGACAGCCCCTGTGGGAAGCCTCGTGGAAAGCCTCGAGGGAAAGCCACAGATCCCTTGATCCACGCGAAGGGAAGCGTGACACTGCTGTTACAGCTCGGGAGGAAAGCGCACGTGCATACCCCACTCGAGACGACGACTGACTCCCCTGGGGAGACTCCAGAAGTACCCCAAGATCCATGTCAGCACTGGAGAGGAATCCTCAGGTTCCGGCACCGACTCCACACAAGGTCTTAGGGCCGGCATCGAAGGGAGAGGAATCCGAGAGGCCCCGAGCAACTCGCATGGGGACTGGCCTTTCCTGAGGCCACCAGAGCGGGTCCCTGAGGTCCCCGTCGTAAGTCGAGAGCACCTGCCGCAACTCGAGAAAATCCAGGAGGTTCTCCCCTCCAGGCGAGATGAGGCCCATTTCCGCTGAGGTGTCTCGAGGCTAATCACACCTAACCTCTGGAACTTCCAAAGGGTCCTTCACACCCTTGCTGCAACTCAAGAAGTTCCCCAACATACCCGTCTCCACTCGAGAGGAAGCACGAGAGTCCGCCCACATCCAGAGGAGCCCCGTTTCCGCCTCTAGCTCGAGAGGAGGGATCCTTTCCCTGCATGGTCGGGAAAGAATTCCGGCGTTCCCGTCGCATCTCAAGAGGGGGCTTTCCACAGGAAAGGCGAGGAACTCCAGGGTCCTTCCACCATTCCCAGAGTCCCCAGATGTCTCAGTCCATTCCAGGGAACCTGTTTTCCCGGCACTGCCTCAAATTTCAAGCGAGGATCGACTCACACCACACGTGGATAGCCTGTGGAAAGCCTCGTGGGAAAGCCTCGTGGAAAGCCTCGGAAAGCCTCGAGGGAAAGCCACTGATCCCTTGATCCACGCGAAGGAAGCATGACACTGCTGCTACAGCTCGGGAGGTAAGCGCACGTGCATGCCCCCACTCGAGACGAGGACTGACTCCCCTGGGGAGACTCCAGAAGTACCCCAATATCCAGTCAGCACTGGAGAGGAATCCTCAGGTTCCGGCACCGACTCCAAACAAGTCTTAGGCCCGGCATCGACGGAGAGGAATCCCGAGAGGCCCCCGAGCAACTCGCATGGGGACTGGCCTTTCCTGAGGCCACCAGAGCGGGTCCCTGAGGTCCCGTCGTAAGTCGAGAGCACCTGCCGCAACTCGAGAAAATCCAGGAGGTTCTCCCCTCCAGGCGAGATGAGGCCCATTTCCGCTGAGGCGTCTCGAGGCTAATCACACCTAACCTCTGGAACTTTACAAAGGGTCCTTCACACCCTTGCTGCAACTCAAGAAGATCCCCAACATACCCGTCTCCACTCGAGAGGAAGCACGAGAGTCCCGCCCAAATTCAGAGGAGCCCCGTTTCCGCCTCCTAGCTCGAGAGGAGGGATCCTTTCCATCAGTGATCGGGAAAGAGTTCCCAGTGTTTCCGGTGCATCTCAAGAGGAGGCGATCTCCACAGGAAAGGCGAGAGGAACTCCAGGGACGTGCCACCATTCCCTAAGTCCCCAGATGTCCAGTCCATTCCAGGGAAACCTGTTTTCCCTGCACTGCCTCTACTTTCAAGCCGAGGATCGACTCACACCACTGTGGCACGTGGGACAGCCCTGTGGGAAAGCCTCGTGGAAAGCCTCGAGAGAAAGCCTCGTGGGAAAGCCTCGAGGGAAGCCACAGTTGCTTTGATTCACGCGAACGGAAGTGTGACACTGCTGCTACATCTCGGAAGGAAAGCGCACGTGCATGCCCCACTCGATACGAGGACTGACTACCCTGGAGAGACTCCAGAAGTACCCCAAGATCCATCAGCACTGGCGAGGAATCCTCACGTTCCGGCACCGACTCCAAACAAGGTTTTTAGGCCCCTGCATCGACGGGAGAAGAATCCCGAGAGGCCCCGAGCAACTAGCATGGGGTACTGGCCTTTCCTGAGGCCATCAGAGCGGGTCCCTGAGGTCCCCGTCATAAGTCGAGAGCAACTGCCGCAACTCGATAAAATCCAGGAGGTTCTCCCCTCCAGGCGAGATGAGGCCGTTTCCTCTGAGGGTCCCCAGGCTAATCACACCTAACCTCTGGAACTTCGAAAACGTCCTTCACATCCTTGCTGCAACTCAAGAAGTTCCCCGACATACCCGTCTCCACTCGAGAGGAAGCACCGAGAGTCCCGCCCACATCCAGAGGAGCCCCGTTTTCCGCCTCATAGCACGAGAGGAGGGATCCTTTCCCTGCATGGTCGGGAAAGAATTCCCGGCGTTCCCGTCGCATCTCAAGAGGGTAGGCCTTTCCACAGGAAAAGGCGTCAGGAACTCCAGGGTCCTTCCACCATTCCCAGAGTCGCCCAGATGTCTCAGGCCATTCCAGGGAAGCCTGTTTTCCCGGCACTGCCTCAAATTTCAAAGCCGAGGATCGACTCACACCATGGTGGCACGTGGATAGCGCTGTGGTAAAGCCTCGTGGGGAAAGCCTGGTGGGAAAGCCTCTAGGGAAAGCCTCGAGGGAAAGCCACTGTTCCCTTGATTCACGCGAAGGGAAGCATGACACTGCTGCTACAGCTCGGGAGGTAAGCGCTCGTGCATGCCCCCACTCGAGACGAGGACTGACTCCCCTGGGGAGACTCCAGAAGTACCCCCAATATTCCAAGTCAGCACTGGAGAGGAATCCTCAGGTTCCGGCACCGACTCCACACAAGGTCTTAGGCCCGGGCATCGACCGGTAGTGGAATCCCGAGATGCCCCGGAGCAACTCGCATGGGGGACTGGCCTTTCCCTGCGGCCACCAGAGAGGGTCCCTGAGGTCTCCGTCGTAAGTCGAGAGCACCTGCCGCAACTCGAGAAAATCCAGGAGGTTCTCCCCTCCAGGCGAGATGAGGCCCCATTTCCGCTGAGGCGTCTCGAGGCCTAATCACACCTAACCTCTGGAACTTCCAAAGGGTCCTTCACACCCTTGCTGCAACTCAAGAAGTTCCCCGACATACCCGTCTCCACTCGAGAGGAAGCACAAGAGTCCCGCCCACATCCAGAGGAGCCCCGTTTCTGCCTCCTGGCTCGAGAGGAGGGATCCTTTCCCTGCGTGTTCGGGAAAGAATTCCCGGCATTTCCGTCGCATCTCAAGAGGAGGCCGCTCTCCACAGGAAAGGCGAGAGGAACTTCAGGGTCGTGCCACCCATTCCCAGAGTCACCCAAATGTCTCAGTCCATTCCAGGGAAACATGTTTTCCCTGCACTGCGTCGACTTTCAAGCCGAGGATCGACTCACACCACGGTGGCACGTTGGACAGCCCTGTGGGAAAAGCCTCATAGGAAAGCCACGTGGGAAAGCCTCGAGGGAAAGCCACAGATCCCTTGATCCACGCAAAGGGAAGTGTGACACTGCTGCTACAGCTCGGGAGGAAAGCGCACGTGAATGCCCCCACTCGAGACGAGGACTGACTCCCCTGGGAGACTCCAGAAGTACCCCAAGATCCATGTCAGCACTGGAGAGGAATCCTCAGGTTCTGGCACTGACTCCACACAAGATCTTAGGCCCCACATCGACGGGAGAGGAATCCCGAGAGACCCCAGAGCAAATCGCATGGGGGACTGGCCTTTACTGAGGCCACCGGAGCGGGTCCCTGAGGTCCCGTTCTAAGTTGAGAGAGCACCTGCCGCAACTCGAGAAAATTCAGGAGGTTCTCCCCTCCAGGCGAGGTGAGGCCCATTTCCGCAGAGGCGTCTCGAGGCTAATC
This sequence comes from Capra hircus, assembly GCF_001704415.2. Taxonomy (NCBI): domain Eukaryota; kingdom Metazoa; phylum Chordata; class Mammalia; order Artiodactyla; family Bovidae; genus Capra; species Capra hircus. The sequence continues at coordinate 17,760 of NW_017205744.1, forward strand.
ACACCTAAACTCGGAACTTCCAAAGGGTCCTTCACACCCTTACTGCAACTCAAGAAGTTCCCCGACATACCCGTCTCCACTCGAGAGGAAGCACGAAAGTTCCGCCACATCCAGAGGAGCCCCGTTTCCGCCTCCTAGCTCGAGAGGAGGGATCCTTTCCCCTGCGTGTTCGGGAAAGAATTCCCGTGTTCCCGTCGCATCTGAAGAGGAGGAGCTCTCCACAGGAAAGCGAGAGGAACTCCAGGGTCGTGCCACCATTCCCAGAGTCCCCCAGATGTCTCACTCCATTCCAGGGAAACCTGTTTTCCCTGCACTGCTCGACTTTCAGCCGCAGGATCGACTCACACCACGGTGGCACGTGGACAGCCCTGTGGGAAAGACTCGTGGGAAAACCTCGTGGGAAAGCCACGAGGGGAAAGCCACAGATCCGTTGATCCACGCGAAGGGAAGCGCCACACTGCTGCTACAGCTCGGGAGGAAAGCGCTCGTGCATGCCCCGACTCGAGACGAGGATTGACTCCCTGGAGAGCCTCCAGAAGTAACCAAGATCCATGTCTGCACTGAGAGAAACCTCAGGTTCCAGCACCGACTCCACCCAATCTTAGGCCCAGCATCGACTGGAGAGGAATCCCGAGAGGCCGCCCGAGCAACTCGCATGGGGATGGCCTTCCTGAGGCCACCAGAGCGGTCCCCTGAGGT
>NW_017205745.1:0-5159 GCF_001704415.2 Capra hircus
GCCTTTCCTGAGGCCACCAGAGCGGGTCCCTGAAAACCCCGTCTTAAGTCGAGAGCACCTGCCCGCAACTCGAGAAAATCCAGGAGGTTTTCCCCTCCAGGCGAGGGTGAGCATTTCCGCTGAGGCGTCTCGAGGCTAATCACACCTAACCTCTGGAACTTCAAAGGGTCCTTCACACCCTTGCTGCAACTCAAGAAGTTCCCCGACTTACCCGTCTCCACTCGAGAGAAGCAGAGAGTCCCGCACATCCAGAGGAGACCCGTTTCTGCCTCCTAGCTCAAGAAGAGGGATCCTTTCCCTGCGTGGTCGGGAAAGAATTACCCGCGTTCCCGTCGCATCTCAAGAGGAGTCGCTCTCCACAGGAAAGGCGAGAGGAACTCCAGGGTCGTGCCACCATTCCCTGAGTCCCCAGATATTCTCAGTCTCTATTCCAGGGAAAACCTGTTCCTCCCTGCACAGCCTCGACTTTCAAGCCGAGGATCGACTCACACCACGGTGGCAAGGGATAGCCCTGTGGGAAAGCCTCGTGGAAAGCCACAGATCCCTTGATCCAGGCGAAGGGAAGCGTTACAAAGCTGCTACAGCTCGAGAATAAAGCGCACTTGTATGCCCCCACTCGAGACGAGGACTGACTCCACTGGGAGAGTCCAGAAGTTCCCCAAGATCCATTTTCAGCACTGGAGAGGAATCCTCAGGTTCCGGAACCGACTCCACACAATGTCTTAGGCCCGGCAACGACGGGGAGAGGAATCCCGAGAGGCCACAGAAAAACTGGCAAGGGGACTGGCCTTTCCTGAGGCCACCAGAGCGGGTCCCTGAGGTCCCCGTCGTAAGTCGAGAGCACCTGCCGCAATTCGAGAAAATCCAGGAGGTTCTCCTCTCCAGGCGAGATGAGGCCCATTTCCGCTGAGGCGTCTTGAGGCTAATCACACCTAACCTCTGGAACTTTCAAAGGGTCCTTCACACCCTTGCTGCAACTCAAGAAGTTCCCTGACATACCCATCTCCACTCGAGCGGAAGCACGAGAGTTCCGCCCACATCCAGAGGAGCCCCGTTTCCGCCGCATAGCTCGAGAGGAGGGATCCTTACCCTGCGTGGTCGGAAAGAATTCACGGCGTTCCCGTCGCATCTCAAGAGGAGGCGCTCTCTACAGGAAAGGCGAGAGGAACTCCAGGGTCGTGCCACCATTCCCTGAGTCCCCAGATGTCTCAGTCCATTCCAGGGAAACGTGTTTTCCCTGCACTGCCTCGACTTTCAAGCCGAGGATCGATTCACACCATGGTGGCACTTGGGACAGCCCTGTGGGAAAGCGTCGTGGGAAAGCCTCGTGGGAAAACCTCGAGGAAAGCCACAGATCCTTGATCCATGAGAAGGGAAGCGTGACACTGCTGCTACAGCTCGGGAGGAAATCACACGTGCATGCCCACACTCGAGACGAGGACTGACTCCCCTGGGGACACTCCGGAAGTACCCCAAGATCCATGTCAGCACTGGAGAGGAATCCTCAGGTTCCGGCAGCAACTGCACACAAGGTCTTAGGCACCGGCATCGACGGGAGATGAATCCGAGAGGCCCTCGTGCAACTCGCATGGGGGACTGGCCTTTCCTGAGGCCATCAGAGCGGGTCCCTGAGGTCCCGTCGTAAGTCGAGAGCACCTGCCAACTCGAGAAAATCCAGGAGGTTCTCCCCTCCAGGCGAGATGAAGCCCATTTCCGATGAGGCGTCTCGAGGCTAATCAACCCTAAATTCTGGCACTTCAAAAGGGTCCTTCACACCCTTGCTGCAACTCAAGAATTTCCGACATACCCGTCTCCTCTCGAGAGGAAGCACGAGAGTCCCGCCCGCTTCCAGAGGAGCCCGTTTCCACCTCCTAGCTCGAGAGGAGAGATCCTTTCCCTGCGTGGTCGGGACAGAATTCCGGTGTTCCCGTCGCATCTCAAGAGGCGTCGCTCTCCACAGGAAAGGCGAGAGGAACTCCAGGGTCGTACCACCATTCCCAGAGTCACCCAGATGTCTCCGTCCATTCCAGGGAAACCTGTTTTCCCTGCACTGCCTCGACTTTCAAGCCGCGGATCGACTCACACCACGGTGGCACGTGGGACAGCCCTGTGGGAAAGCCTTGTGGGAAAGCCTCGAGGGAAAGCCACAGATCCTTTGATCAATGCTAAGGGAAGCGTGACACTGCTGCTTACAGCTCGGGAGGAAATCGCACCAGCATGCCCCACTCGAGACGAGGACTGACTCCCCTGGGGAGACTCCAGAATTACCCCAAGATCCCATGTCAGCACTGGAGAGGAATCCTCAGGTTCTGGAACACACTCCACACAAGGTCTTAGGCCCCGGCATCGATGGGAGAGGAATCCCGAGAGGCCCCCGAGCAACTCGCATGGGGACTGGCCTTTCCTGAGGCCACCAGAGCGGGTCCCTGAGGACCCCGTCTTAAGTCGAGAGCACCTGCCAGCAACTCGAGAAAATCCAGGAGGTTCTCCCCTCCAGGCGAGGTGAGGCCCATTTCTGCTGAGGCGTCTCGAGGCTAATCACACCTTAACATCTGGAACTTCCAAAGGGTCCTTCACACCCTTGCTGCAACTCAAGAAGTTCCCCCGACATTACCCGTCTCCACTCGAGAGGAAGCAGGAGAGTCCCGCCCACATCCAGAGGAGAACCTTTTCCTGCCTCTTAGCTCAAGAGGAGCGGATCTTTTCCCTGCGTGGTCGGGAAAGAATTCCCCGGCGTTCCCGTCGCATCTCAAGAGGAGGCTCTCTCCAAAGGAAAGGCGAGGAGGAACTCCAGGGTCGTGCCACCATTCCCAGAGTCCCCCAGATGTCTCACTCCATTCCAGGGAAACCTGTTTTCCTGCACTGCCTCGACTTTCAAGCCGAGGATCGACTAACACCACGGTGGCACGTGGGACAGCCCTGTGGGAAAGCCTCCTGGGAAAGACGGAATGGAAAGCCACAGATCCTTGATCCATGGGAAGGGAAGCGCGACACTGCTGCTACAGCTCGGGAGGAAAGCGCACGTGCATGCCCCACTAGAGACGAGGACTGACTCCGCTGGGAGACTCCAGAAGTACCCCAAGTTCCATGTCAGCACTGGAGAGTAATCCTCAGGCTCCGGGACCGACTCCACACGAGGTCTTAGGCCCCGGCATCAACGGAGAGGAATCCCGAGAGGCCCCGAGCAACTCGCATGGGGACTGTCCTTTCCTGAGGCAGCAGAGCGGGTCTCTGAGGTCCCAGTCGGAAGTCGAGAGCACCTGCCGCAACCAAGAAAATCCAGGAGGTTCTCCCCTCCAGGCGAGATGAGGCCCATTTCCGCTGAGGCGTCTTGAGGCCAATCACATCTAACCTTTGGAACTTACAAAGGGTTCTTCACACCCTTGCTGCAACTCAAGAAGTTCCCCGACATACCCGTCTCCACTCGGGAGGAATACGAGAGTCCCGCCCACATCCAGAGGAGCCCCATTTCCGCCTCCTAGCTGAGAGGAGGGATCCTTTCCCTGCGTGTTGGGGAAAGAATTCCCCGCGTTCCCGTCGCATCTCAAGTGGAGGCGCTGTCCACAGGAAAGTCGAGAGGAACTACAGGTCGTGCCACCATTCCCAGAGTCCCCCAGATGTCTCAGTCCATTCCAGGGAAACCTGATTTCCCTGCACTGCCTCAACTTTTTCAAGTCGAGGATCGACTCACACCACGGTGGCACGTGGACCTGTGGGAAAGCCTCGTGGGAAGCCTCATGGGAAAGCCTCGAGGGAAAAGCCACAAATCCCTTGATGCACGCGAAGGGAAGCGTGACACTGCTGCTACATCTCGGGAGGAAAGCGCACGTGCATGCCCCCCACTCGAGACGAGGACTGCCTCCCCTGGGTAGACTCCAGAAGTACCCCAAGATCCATGTCAACACTGGAGAGGAATCCTCAGGTTCCGGCACCGATTCCACACAAGTCTTAGGCCCCAGCATCGACGGGAGAGCAATCCCGAGAGGCTCCCGAGCAACTCGCATGTGGACTGGCGTTTCCTGAGGCCACCATAGCGGATCCTGAGGTCCCCGTCGTTAGTCGAGAGCACCTGCCGCAACTCGAGAAAATCCAGGAGGTTCTCCCCTCCAGGCGAGATGAGGCCCATTTCCGCTGAGGCGTCTAGAGGCTAATCACATCTAACATCTGGAACTTCCAAAGGGTCCTTCACACCCTTGCTGCAACTCAAGAAGTTCCCCGACATACCCGTCTCCACTCGAGAGGAAGCACGAGAGACCCGCCCACATCCAGAGGAGCCCCGTTTCCGCCTCCTAGCTCGAGAGGAGGGATCCTTTCCCTGCGTGGTCGGGAAAGAATTCCCGGCGTTCCCGTCGCATCTCAAGAGGAGGCGCTCTCCACAGGAAAGGCGAGAGGAACTCCAGGGTCGTGCCACATTCCCAGAGTCCCCCAGATGTCTCAGTCCATTCCAGGGAAACCTGTTTTCCTGCACTGCCTCGACTTTCAAGCCGAGGATCGACTCACACCCCGGTGGCACGTGGGACAGCCCTGTGGGAAAGCCTCGGGAAAGCCACAGATCCCTTGATATACGCGGAAGGGAAGCGTGACACTGCTGCTACAGCTCGGGAGGAAAGCGCACGTGCATGCCCCCACTCGAGACGAGGACTGACTCCCCTGGGGAGACTCCAGAAGTACCCCAAGATCCATGTCAGCACTGGAGAGGAATCCTCAGGTTCCGGCACCGACTCCACACAAGTCTTAGGCCCCGGCATCGAGGGGAGAGGAATCCCGAGAGGCCCCGAGCAACTCGCATGGGGACTGGCCTTTCCTGAGGCCACCAGAGCGGGTCCCTGAGGTCCCCGTCGTAAGTCGAGAGCACCTGCCGCAACTCGAGAAAATCCAGGAGGTTCTCCCCTCCAGGCGAGATGAGGCCCATTTCGCTGAGGCGTCTCGATCTAATCACACCTAACCTCTGGAACTTCCAAAGGGTCCTTCACACCCTTTGCTGCAACTCAAGAAGTTCCCCGACATACCCGTCTCCACTCGAGAGGAAGCCACGAGAGTCCCGCCCACATCCAGAGGAGCCCCGTTTCCGCCTCCTAGCTCGAGAGGAGGGATCCTTTCCCTGCGTGGTCGGGAAAGAATCCCGGGCGTTCCCAGCGCATCTCAAGAGGAGGCGCTCT
>NW_017205746.1:0-5158 GCF_001704415.2 Capra hircus
CTTAGGCCCCGGCATCTCGACGGGAGAGGAATCCGCGAGAGGCCCCGAGCAATTCGCATGGGGAGTGGCCTTTTCTGAGCCCCCAGAGCGGGTCGTTGAGGTCCCGTCGTAAGTCGAGAGCAACTACCCTATCTCGAGAAAATCCAGGAGGTTCTCCCCTCCAGGCGAGATGGGGCCCATTTCTGCTGAGGCGTCTCAAGGCTCATCACACCTAATCTCTGGAACTTCCAACGGTGCTTCACACCCTAGCTGCAACTCAAGATGTTCCCTACATACGTTTCCACTCGAGAGGAAGCACGAGAGTCCCGCCACATCCAGAGGAGCCCCGTTTCTGCCTACTAGCTCGAGAGGAGGGATCCTTTCCTGCGTCATCGGGAAAGAAATCCCGGTTCCGTCGCATCTCAAGAGGAGGCGCTCTCCACAGGAAAGGCGAGAGGAACTCCAGGGTCGTGCCACCTTTCCCAGAGTCCCCCAGATGTCTCAGTCCATTCCAGGGATACCTGTTTTCCCTGGCACTGATCGACATTCAAGCCGAGGATCGACTCACACGGTGGCACGTGGGACAATCATGTGGGAAAGCCTCATGGAAAAGCCTCGTGTGAAAGCTTCCAGGGAAAGCCACAGATCCCTTGATCCACGCGAAGGGAACGTGACACACTGCTGCTACAGCTCGGAGGAAAGCGCACGTGCATGCCCCGCTCGACGAGGACTGACTCCCCTGCGGAGACTCCAGAAGAACCCCAAGGTCCATGTCAGCACTGGAGAGGAATCCTCAGGTTCCGGCACCACTCCACACAAGGTCTTAGGCCCCGGCATCGACGGGAAGAGAAATCCCGAAAGGCTCCGAGCAACTCGCATGGGGACTGGCCTTTCCTGAGGCCACCAGAGGGGTCCCTGTGGTCCCCGTCGTAAAAGTCGAGAGCACCTGCCGCAACTCGAGAAAATCCAGGAGGTTGTCCCCTCCAGGCGAGATGAGGCCCATTTCCGCTGAGGCGACTGGAAGCTAATCACCCTAATCTTTGGAACTTCCAAAGGGTCCTTCACAGCCTTGCTGCAACTCAAGAAGTTCCCCGACATAACCGTCTCCACTCAAGAGGAAGCACGAGAGTCCCGCCCACATCCAGAGGGCCCCGTTTCCGCCTCCTAGCTCGAGAGGAGGGATCCTTTCTTTCGTGGTCGGCAAAGAATTCCCGGCGTTCCCGTCGCATCTCAGGAGGAGGCGCTCTCCACAGGAAAGGCGAGAGGAAATCCAGGGTCGTGCACCATTCCCAGAGTCCCAAGATGTCTCAGTCCATTCCAGGGAAACCTGTTTTCCCTGCACTGCCTCGACATTCAAGCCGAGGATCGACTCACACCGCGATGGCAGGTTGGACAGCCCTGTGGGAAACCTCGTGGGAAAGCCTCGTGTGAAAGCCTCGAGGGAAAGCCACAGATCCCTTGATCCACGCGTAGGGAAGCGTGACACTGCTGCTACAGCTCGGGAGGAAAGCGCACGTGCATGCCCCTACTCGAGACGAGGACTAACTCCCCTGGGGAGACTCCAGAAGTACCCAAGATCCATGTCGGCACTGGAGAGGAATCCTCAGGTTCCGTCTGAGTCCACACAAGGTCTTAGCCCAGCATCGACGGGAGAGGAATCCGAGAGGCCCGGGAGAAACTCGCATGGGGACTCGCCTTTCCTGAGGCCACCAGAGCGGGTCCCTGAGGCCCTCGTCGTAAGTCGAGAGCACCTGCCGCAAGTCGAGAAAATCCAGGAGGTTCTCCCCTCCAGGCGAGATGAGGCCCATTTCGGCTGAGACAACTAGGGGGTAATCAGACTTAAACTCTGGAACTTCCAAAGGGTCCTTCACACCCTTGCTGCAACTCAAGAAGTACCCCGACATACCCGTCTCCACTCAAGAGGAACCGAGCGTCCCGCCCGTATCCAGAGTGGCCCCGTTTCCGCCTGCTAGCACGAGAGGAGGATCCTTTCCCTGCGTGTCCTGAAGAATTCCTAGGCGTTCCCGTCTCATCTCAAGAGGAGGCGCTCTCCACAGGAAAGGCGAGAGGAACTCCAGTATCAGGCCCCATTCCAGAGTCCCCAGATGTCTCAGTCCATTCCAAGGAAACCTGTTTTCCCTGCACTGCCTCCACTTTCAAGCCGAGGATCGACTCACACCGCGATGGCAGTTGGACAGCCCTGTGGGAAAGCCTCGTGGGAAAGCCTCGGGAAAGCCTCGAGGGAAAGCCACAGATCCCTTGATCCACGCGTAGGGAAGCGTGACACTGCTGCTACAGCTCGGGAGGAAAGCGCACGTGCATGCCCCCACTCGAGACGAGGACTGACTCCCCTGGGGGACTCCAGAAGTACCCCAAGATCCATGTTAGCACTGGAGAGGAATCCTCTGGTTCCGGCACCGACTCCACACAAGCTATTAGGCCCCGGAATCGATGGGAGAGGAATCCGAGAGGCCCCAGAGCAACTCGCATGGGGACTGGCCTTTCCTGAGGCCACCAGAGCGGGTCCCTGAGGTCCCGTCATAAGTCGAGGGCACCTGCCGAACTCGAGAAAATCCAGGAGGTTCTCCCCTCCAGGCGAGATGAGGCCCATTTCGGCTGAGGCGTCTCGAGGCTAATCACATCTAACATCTGGAACTTCCAAAGGGTCCTTCACACCCTTGCTGCAACTCAAGAAGTTCCCCGACATACCCGTCTCCACTTGAGAGGAAGCACGAGAGTCCCGCTCACATCCAGAGGAGCCCCGTTTCCGCCTCCTAGCTCGAGAGGAGGGATCCATTCCTTGCGTGGTCGAGAAAGATTTCCCGGCGTTCCCGACGCATCTCAAGAGGTCGCGCTCTCCAGAGGAAAGGCGAGAGGAACTCCATGGTCGTGCCACCAATCCCAGAGTCCCCCAGATGTCTCAGTCCATTCCAGGGAGACCTGTTTTCCCTGCACTGCCTCGACTTTCAAGCCGAGGATCGACTAACACCACGGTGGCACGTGGGACAGCCCTGTGGGAAAGCCTCGTGGGAAAGCCTTGTTGGAAAGCCTCGTGGGAAAGCCTTGAGGGAAAGCCACTGATCCCTTGATCCACGCGAGGAGCATGACACTGCTGCTACAGCTAGGGAGGAAAGCACAGGTGCATGCCCCCACTCGAGACGAGGACTGACTCCCCTGGGGAGACTCCAGAAGTACCCCAAGATCCATGTCAGCACTGCAGAGGAAACCTCAGGTTCCGGCACTGACTCCACACAAGGTCTTAGGCCCGGCATCGACGGGAGAGGAATCCCGAGAGGCCCCGAGCAATTCGCATGGGGAGTGGCCTTTTCTGAGGCCCCAGAGCGGGTCGTTGAGGTCCCCGTCGTAAGTCGAGAGCAACTGCCCTATCTCGAGAAAATCCAGGAGGTTCTCCCCTCCAGGCGAGATGAGGCCCATTTCTGCTGAGGCGTCTCGAGGCTAATCACACCTAATCTCTGGAACTTCCAAACGGTGCTTCACACTCTGGCTGCAACTCAAGATGTTCCCCTACATACCGTTTCCACTCGAGAGGAAGCACGAGAGTCCCGCCCACATCCAGAGGAGCCCCGTTTCTGCCTACTAGCTCGAGAGGAGGGATCCTTTCCCTGCGTCATCGGGAAAGAAATCCCGGCGTTCCCGTCGCATCTCAAGAGGAGGCGCTCTCCACAGGAAAGGCGAGAGGAACTCCAGGGTCGTGCCACCATTTCCAGAGTCCCCCAGATGTCTCAGTCCATTCCAGGGAAACCTTTTTCCCTGCACTGCCTCGACTTTCAAGCGAGGATCGACTCACACCACGGTGGCACGTGGGACAGCCCTGTGGGAAAGCCTCGTGGGAAAGCCTCGAGGGAAAGACACAGATCCCTTGATCCACGCGAAGGGAAGCGTGACACTGCTGCTACAGCTCGGGAGGAAAGCGCACGTGCATGCCCCCACTCGAGACGAGGACTGACTCCCTGGGGAGACTCCAGAAGTACCCCAAGATCCATGTCAGCACTGGACAGGAATCCTCAGGTTCCGGCACCTACTCCACACAAGGTCTTAGGCCCGGCATCGACGGGAGAGGAATCCCGAGAGGCCCGCAACTCGCATGGGGACTGGCCTTTCCTGAGGCCACCAGAGCGGGTCCCTGAGGTCCCCGTCGTAAGTCGAGAGCACTGCCCGCAACTCGAGAAAATCCAGGAGGTTCTCCCCTCCAGGCGAGATGAGGCCCATTTCCGCTGAGGCGTCTCGAGGCTAATCACACCTAACCTCTGGAACTTCCAAAGGGTCCTTCACACCTTGCTGGAAACTCAAGAAGTTCCCCGACATACCGTCTCCACTCGAGAGGAAGCACGAGAGTCCCGCCCACATCCAGAGGAGCCCCGTTTCCGCCTCCTAGCTCGAGAGGAGGGATCCTTTCCCTGCGTGGTCGGGAAAGAATTCCCGGCGTTCCCGTCGCATCTCAAGAGGAGGCGCTCTCCACAGGAAAGGCGAGAGGAACTCCAGGTCGTGCCACATTCCAGAGTCCCCAGATGTCTCAGTCATTCCAGGGAAACTGTTTTCCCTGCACTGCCTCGACTTTCAAGCGAGGATCGACTCACACCACATGGCACGGTGGAGCCCTGTGGGAAAGCCTCCTGGGAAAGCCTCGAGGGAAGCCACAGATCCCTTGATCCACGCGAAGGGAAGCGTGACTGCTGCTACAGCTCGGAGGAAAGGCACGTGCATGCCCCACTCGAGAGGAGGACTGACTGCCCTGGGAGACTCCAGAAGTACCCAAGATCCATGTCAGCACTGGAGAGGAATCCTCAGGTTCCGGCACGACTCCACAGAAGGTCTTAGGCCCCGGCATCGACGGAGAGGAATCCGAGAGGCCCCGGAGCAACTCGCATGGGGACTGGCCTTTCCTGAGGCCCCCAGAGCGGGTCCCTGAGGTCCCCGTCGTAAGTCGAGAGCACCCTGCCGCAACTCGAGAAAATTCCAGGAGGTTCTCCCCTCCAGGCGAGATGAGGCCCATTTCCGCTGAGGCGTCTCCAGGCTAATCACACCTAACCTCTGGAACTTCCAAAGGGTCCTTCACACCCTTTGCTGCAACTCAAGAAGTTCCCCGACATACCGTCTCCACTCGAGAGGAAGCACGAGAGTCCCGCCACATCCAGAGGAGCCCCGTTTTGCCTGCTAG
>NW_017205747.1:0-5158 GCF_001704415.2 Capra hircus
TTCCCACGAAGGCTTTCCCACAGGGTTGTCCACGTGCCACCGTGGTGTGAGTCGAGCTTGAAAGTCGAGTCAGTGCAGGGAAAACATGTTTCCCTGGAATGGACTGAGACATCTGGGGGACTCTGGGAATGGTGGCACGACCCTGGAGTTCCTCTCGCCTTTCCTGTGGAGAGCGCCTCCTCTTGAGATGCGACGGGAACGCCGGAATTCTTTTCGACCACGCAGGGAAAGGATCTCTCTCTCGAGCTAGGAGGCGGAAACGGGGGCTCTCTGGAATGTGGGCGGGACTCTCGTGACTCCTCTCGAGTGGAGACGGGTATTCGGGGAACTTCTTGATTGCAGCAAGGTGTGAAGGACCCTTGGAAGTTCCAGGGTTAGGTGTGATTAGCCTCGAGACGCTTCAGGGGAAATGGGCCTCATGTCGGCCTGGAGGGGAGAACATCTAGGATTTTCTCGAGTTGCAGCAGGTGCTCTCGACTTACGACGGGACCTCCGGGACCCGCTCTGGTGGCCTCAGGAAAGCCCAGTCCCCATGCGAGTTGCTCAGGCCTCTCCGGATTCCTCGCCCGTCGATGCCGGGGCCTAAGACCTTGTGTGGTCGCTGCCGGACCTGAGGATTCCTCTCCAGTGCTGACATGGATCTTGGGGTACTTCTGGAGTCTCCCCCTGGGGAGTCAGTCCTCGTCTCGAGTGGGGCAGGCACGTGCGCTTTCCTCCCGAGCTGTAGCAGCAGTGCCAGGTTCCTTCGCGTGAATCAAGAGATTGTGGCTTTCCTGGAAGCTTTCACACGAGGCTTTTCCACGAGGCCTTCCCACATGATGTCCACGTGCCACCGTGATGTGAGTCGATCCTCGGCTTGAATGTCGAGGCAGTGCAAGGAAAACAGGTATCCCTGGAATGGACTGAGACATCTGGGGGACTCTGGGAAAAGGTGGCACGACCCTGGCGTTCCTCTCGCCTTTCCTGTGGAGAGCGCCTCCCTCTTGAGATGCGATGGGAACGGGAGGGATTTCTTTCCGATGACGCAGGGAAAGGATCCCTCCTCTCGAGCTAGTAGGCAGAAACGGGGCTCCTCTGGATGTGGGCGGGACTCTCGTGCTTCCTCTCGAGTGGAAACGGTATGTAGGGGAACATCTTGAGTTGCAGCCAGAGTGTGAAGCACCGTTTGGAAGTTCAGAGATTAGGTGTGATTAGCCTCGAGACGCCCTCAGCAGAAATGGGCCTCATCTCGCCTGGAGGGGAGAACCTCCTGGATTTTTCTCGAGTTGGCAGGGTGCTCTCGACTTACGACGGGGACCTCAGGACCGCTCTGGTGGCCTCAGGAAAGGCCAGTCCCCATGCGAGTTGCTCGGGGGCCTCTCGGATTCCTCTCCCGTCGATGCCGGGGCCTAAGACCTTGGTGGAGTCGGGTGCCGGAACCTGAGGATTCCTCTCCAGTGCTGACATGGATCTTGGGGACTTCTGGAGTCTCCCCCAGGGGAGTCAGTCCTCGTCTCGAGTGGGTCATGCACGTGCGCTTTCCTCCCGAGCTGTAGCAGCAGTGTCACGCTTCCCTACGGTGGATCAAGGGATCTGTGGCTTTCCCTCGAGGCTTTCCCACGAGGCTTTCCCACGAGGTTTTCCCACAGGGCTGTCCAACCTGCCATCGCGGGTGTGAGTCGATCCTCGGCTTGAATGTCGAGGCAGTGCAGGGAAAACAGGTTTCCCTGGAATGGACTGAGACATCTGGGGGGACTCTGGGAATGGTGGCCCGACCCTGGAGTTCCTCTCACCTTTCCTATGGGAGAGCCTCCTCTTGAGATGCGACGGGAATGCCGGGAATTCTTTCCGACCACCCAGGGAAAGGATCCCTCCTCTGGAGCTATGAGGCAGAAAACGGGGCTCCTCTGATGTGGGCAGAACTCTCGTGCTTCCTCTCGAGTGGAGACGGGTATGTCGGGTAACTTCTTGAGTTGCAGCAAGGCTGTGAAGGACCCTTTGGAAGTTCCAGAGATTAGGGGTGATTAGCTTCCTGTCGCCTCAGCGGAAATGGGCCTCATCTCGCCTGAAGGGGACAACCTCCTGGATTTTCTCGAATTGCCGCAGGTGCTCTCGACTTACGACGGGGACCACAGGGACCCCCTTTGATGGCCTCAGGAAAGGCCAGTCCCCATGCGAGTTGCTTGGGAGCCTTTCGGGATTTTTTCTCCCATCGATGCCGGGGCCTAAGACCTTGTGTGGAGTCGGTGCCGGAACCTGAGGATTCCTCTCCAGTGCTGACATGGACCTTGGGGTACTTCTGGAGTCTCCGCAGGGGAGTCAGTCCTCGTCCCGAGCTGGAGTATGCACGTGCGCTTTCCTCCGAGCTGTAGCAGCAGTGCCAGGTTCCCTTCGCGTGAATCAAGGGATTTGTGGCTTTCCCTGGAAGCTTTCATACGAGGCTTTTCACGAGGCCTTCCCACATGATTGTCCCACGTGCCACCGTGATGTGAGTCGATCCTCGGCTTAAATGTCGAGGCAGTGCAGGGAAAACAGGTATCCCTGTAATGGACTGAGACATCTGGGGGACTCTGGGAAAGTGGCACGACCCTGGCGTTCCTCTCGCCTTTCCTGTGGAGAGCGCCTCCTCTTGAGATGCGACGGGAACGCCGGGATTTCTTTCCGATGACGCAGGAAAGGATCCCTCCTCTCGAGCTAGTAGGCAGAAACGGGGCTCCTCTGGATGTGGGCGGGACTCTCGTGCTTCCTCTCGAGTGGAAACGGTATGTAGGGGAACATCTTGAGTTGCAGCCAGGGTGTGAAGCACCGTTTGGAAGTTCCAGAGATTAGGTGTGATTAGCCTCGAGACGCCTCAGCAGAAATGGGCCTCATCTCGCCTGGAGGGGAGAACCTCCTGGATTTTCTCGAGATAGGGCAGTTGCTCTCGACTTACGACGGGGACCTCAACGACCCGCTCTGGGGGCCTCAGAAAAGGCCACTCCCATGCGAATTGCTCGGGCCTCTCGGGATTCCTCTCCCGTCGATGCCGCCGGCCTAAGACCTTGTGTGGAGTCAGTGCCGGAACCTGAGGTTTCCTCTGCAGTGCTGACATGGATCTTGGGGTACTTCTGGAGTCTCCCCAGGGGAGTCAGTCCTCGTCTCGAGTGGGGGCATGCACCTGCGCTTTCCTCCCTAGCTGTAGCAGCAGTGTCATGCTCCAGTCGCGTGGATCAAGGGATCAGTGGCTTTCCCTCGAGGCTTTCCCACGAGGCTTTCCAACAAGGCTTTCCCACGAGGCTTTCCCACAGGGCTGTCCCACGTGCCACCGTGGTGTTAGTCGATCCTCGGCTTGAAAGTCGAGGCAGTGCAGGGAAAACAGGTCTCCCTGGAATGGACTGAGACATCTGGGGACTCTGGGATTGGTGCACGACCATGGAGTTCCTCTCGCCTTTCCTCTGGAGAGCGCACCTCTTGAGATGCGTCGGGAACGCCGGGAAATCTTTCTCGACCACGCAAGGAAAGGATCCCTCCTCTCGAGCTAGGAGGCGGAAACGGGGCTCCTCTGGATGTGAGCGGGACTCTCGTGCTTCCTCTCAAGTGGAGACGGGTATGTCGGGGAACTTCTTGAGTTGCAGCAAGGGTGTGAATGACCCTTTGGAAGTTCCAGAGGTTAGGTGTGAATAGCCTCGAGACGCCTCAGCGGAAATGGGCCTCATCTCGCCTGAGGGGAAAACCTCCTGGATTTTCTCGAGGTGCGGAAGGTGCTCTCGACTTACGACGGGGACCTCAGGGACCCGCTTTGGTGGCCTCAGGAAAGGCCAGTCCGCATGCGAGTTGCTGGGGGCCTCTCGGGATTCCTCTCCCGTCGATGCCGGGGCCTAAGACCTTGTGTGGAGTAGGTGCCGGAACCAGAGGATTCCTGTCCAGTGCTGACATTGATCTTGGGTACTTCTGGAGTCCCCAGGGAGTCAGTCCTCGTCTCGAGTGGGGGCATGCACGTGCGCTTTCCTCCCGAGCTGTAGCAGCAGTGTCGCGCTTCCCTTCGCGTGGATCAAGGGATCTGTGTCTTTCCCTCAAGGCTTTCCCACGAGGCTTTCCCACAGGGCTGTCCACGTGCCACCGTGGTTGAGTCGATCCTCGGCTTGAAAGTCGAGGCAGTGCAGGGAAAAAAGTTTTCCCTCTAATGGACTGAGACATCCAGCGGCCTCTGGGAATGGTGGCACGACCCTGGAGTTCCTCTCGCCTTTCCTGTGGAGAGCGCCTCCTCTTCAGATGCAACGGGAACGCCGGGAATATTTTCCCGACCACGGTGGGAAAGGATCTCCTCTCTCGAGCTAGGAGGCGGAAACGGGGCTCCTCTGGATGTGGGCGGGACTCTGGTGCTTCCTCTCGAGTGGAGACGGGTATGTCGGGAAACTTCTTGAGTTGCCAGGGTGTGAAGGACCTTTGGAAGTTCCAGAGTTTAAGTCTGATTACCCCCTAGTTGTCTCAGCCGAAATGGGCCTCATCTCGCCTGGAGGGGAGAACCTCCTGGATTTCTCGACTTGCGGCAGGTGCTCTCGACTTACGACGAGGGCCTCAGGGACCGCTCTGGTGGCCTCAGGAAAGGGCAGTCCCCATGCGAGTTCTCCCGGGCCTCTCGGATTCCTCTCCCGTCGATGCTGGGGCCTAAGACCTTGTGTGGACTCAGTGACGGAACCTGAGGATTCCTCTCCAGTGCCGACATGGATCTTGTGGTACTTCTGGAGTCTCCCCAGGGGAGTCAGTCCTTGTCTCGAGAGGGGGCATGCAAGTCCGATTTCCTCCGAGCTGTAGCAGCAGTGTCATGCTTCCCTTTTCGTGGATCAAGGGATTTGTGGCTTTCCCTCTAGACTTTCCCATGACGCTTTCCCACGAGGCTTCCCCACAGGCTTTCCCACGTGCCACTGTGGTGTGAGTCGATCCTCCGCTTTAAAGTCGAGGCAGTGAAGGGAAAACAGGTTTCCCTGGAATGGACTGAGACATCTTGGGACTCTGGGAATGGTGGCACGACCCTGGATTTCCTCTCGCCTTTCCTGTGGAGAGCGCCTCCTCTGAGATGCGACGGGAACGCCGGGAATTCTTTGCCGACACGAAAGGAAAGGATCCTCCTCTCGAGCTAGGAGGCGGAAATCGGCCCCTCTGGATGTGGCGCGGACTTCGTGCTTCCTCTTGAAGTGGA
>NW_017205748.1:0-5157 GCF_001704415.2 Capra hircus
CCCCATGCGAGTTGCACGGGTGCCTCTCGGGTTTCCTCTCCCGTCGATGCCGGGGCCTAAGACCTTGTGTGGCTTCGGTGCCGGAATCTGAGGATTCCTCTTCAGTGCTGACATGCTTCTTGGGGTACTTCTGGAGTCTCCCCAGGGGAGTCAGTCCTCGTCTCGAGTGGGGGCATGCACGTGCGCTTTCCTCCCGAGCTGTAGCAGCAGTGTCACGCATCCCTTCGCCTGGATCAAGGATCTGTGGCTTTCCCTCGAGGCTTCCCACGAGGCTTTCCCACGAGGTTTTCCCACAGGGATGTCCACGTGCCACCGTGGTGTGAGTCCATTCTCGGCCTAGAAAGTCGAGACAGTGCAGGGAAAACAGGTTTCCCTGGAATGACTGAGACATCTGGGGGACTCTGGGAATGGTGGCACGACCCTGGAGTTCCTCTCGCCATTCCTGTAGAGAGAGCGCCTCCTCGTGAGATGTGACGGGAACGCCGCGAATTCTTTCCCGACCACGCAGGGAAAGGATCCCTCCTCTCGAGCTAGGAGGCGGAAACGGGTCTCTGCTGGATGTGGGCGGGAATCTCGTGCTTACTCTCGAGTGGAGACGGGTATGTCGGGGAACTTCCTGAGTTGCGGCAAGGGTGTGAAGGACCCTTTGGAAGTTCCAGAGGTTAGGTGTAATTAGCCTCGAGACGCCTCAGTGGAAATGGGCCTCATCTCGCCTGGAGGGAGAACCCCCTGGATTTTCTCGAGTTGCGGCAGGTGCTCTCGACTTACGACGGGGACCTCAGGGACCCGTTCTGCTGGCCTCAGGAAAGGCCAGTCCCCATGTGAGTAGCTCAGGGGCCTCTCGGGATTCCTCTCCCCTTGATGTCGGAGACTAAGGTCTTGTGTGGAGTCGGTGCTGTAACCTGAGGATTCCTCTCCAGTGCTGACATAGATCTTGGGGGTACTTCTGGAGTCTCCCCAGGGCAGTCAGTCTCCTACTCGAGTGGGGCATGCACGTGCGCTTTCCTCCCGAGCTGTAGCAGCAGTGTCACGCTTCCCTTCGCGTGGATCAACGGATCTGTGGCTTTCCCTCGACGCTTTCCCAAGAGGCTTTTCCACGAGGCTTTCCACAGGGCTGTCCCACGTGCCACCGTGGTGTGAGTCGATCCTCGGCTTGAAAGTCGACGCAATGCAGGAAAACAGGTTTCTCTGGAATGGACTGAGACATCTGGGGGACTCTGGGAATGGTGGCAAGACCCTGGAGTTCCTCTCGCCTATCCAGTGGAGAGCGCCTCCTCTTGAGATGCGACGGGAACGCCGGGAATTCTTTCCCGACCACGCAGGGAAAGGATCCCTCCGCTCGAGGTATGAGGCGGAAACGGGGCTGCTCTGGATTTGGGCGGGACTCTCGTGCTTCCTCTCGAGTGGAGACGGGTATGTCGGGGAACTTCTTGAGTTGCAGCAAGGGTGTGAAGGACCCTTCGGAAGTTCGAGAGGTTAGGTGTGATTAGCCTCGAGACGCCTCAGCAGAAATGGGCCTCATCTCGCCTGGAGGGGAGAACCTCCTGGATTTTCTCGAGTTGCGGCAGGTGCTCTCGACTTACGACTGGGACCTCAGGGACCCGCTCTGGTGGCCTCAGGAAAGGCCAGTCCCCATGCAGATGCTCGGAGGCCTCTCGGGATTCCTCTCCCGTCGATGCCGGGCCCTGGGACCTTGTGTGGAGTCTGTGTCGGATCCTGAGGATTCCTCTCCAGTGCTGACATGGATCTTGGGTACTTCTGGAGTCTCCCAGGGGAGTCATTCCTCGTCGCGAGTGGAGATATGCACGTGGGTTTTCCACCCGAGCTGTAGCAGCAGTGTCAAGCTTCCCTTCGCGTGGATCATGGGATCTGTGGCTTTCCCTCGAGGCTATCTCAGGAGACTTTCCCACGAGGCTTTCCCACAGGGCTGTCCCACATGCCACCGTGGTGTGAGTCGATCCTCAGCTTGAAAGTCGAGGCAGTGTAGGGAAAAATGGTTTCTGTGGAATGGAATGAGACATCTGGGGTAGTGTGGGAACGGTGGCACGAACCTGGAGTTCCTCTCCCGTTTCAAGTGGAGAGCGCCTCCTCTTGAGATGCGACGGAAACGCCGGGAATACTTTCCAGACCACGCAAGGAAAGGATCCCTCCTCTAGAGCTATGAGGCGGAAACGGGGCTCCACTGTATGTGGGCGGGACTCTCGTCCTTCTTCTCGAGTGGAGTCGGGTATGACGGGGAACTTCTTGAGTTGCAGCAAGGGTGTGAAGGACCCGTGGGAAATTCCAGCGTTTAATTGTGATTAGCCTTGAGGAGCCTCATCGGAAAAGGGCCTCATCTCGCCTGGAGGGGAGAACCGAATGGATTTTCTCGAGTTGCGGCAGGTGCTCTCGACTTACGACTGGGACCTCAGGGACCCGCTCTGGTGGCCTCAGGAAAGGCCAGTCCCCATGCGAGTTGCTCGGGGGCCTCTCGGGATTCCTCTCCCGTCGATGCCGGGGCCTAAGACCTTGTGTGGAATCAGTGCCGGAACCTGAGGATTCCTCTCCAGTGCTGACATGGATCTTGGGGTACTTCTGGAGTCTCCCCAGGGGAGTCAGTCCTCCTCTCGAGTGGGGGCATGCACGTGCGCTTTCCTCTCGAGTTGTAGCAGCACTGTCGCGCTTCCATTTGCGTGGATCAAGGGATCTGTGGCTTTCCCTCGAGGCTTTCCCACGAGGCTTTCCCACAGGGCTGTCCAACGTGCCACCGTGGTGTGAGTCGATCTTCAGATTGAAAGTCGACGCAGTGCTGGGAAAACAGGTTTCCCTGGAACGGACGGAGACATCTGGGGGACTCTGGGAATGGTGGCACGACCCTGGAGTTCCTATCGCCTTTCCTGTTGAGAGAGCCTCCTCTTGAGTTGCGACGGAAATGCCGGGAATTCTTTCCCGACCACGCAGGGAAAGGATCCCTCCCCTCGAGCTAGGAGGAGGAAACAGGGCACCTATGGATGTGGGCGGGATTCTCGTGCTTCCTCTCGAGTGGAGATGGGTATGTCGGGGAACTTCTTGAGTTGCGGCAAGGGTGTGAAGGACCCTTTGGAAGTTCCAGAGGTTAGGTGTAATTAGCCTCGAGACCCCTCAGTGGAAATGGGCCTCATCTCGCCTGGAGGGGAGAACCTCCTGGATTTTCTAGAGTTGCGGCAGGTGCTCTCAACTTACGACGGGGACCTCAGGGACCCGCTCTGGTGGCCTCAGGAAAGGCCAGTCCCCATGCGAGTTGCTCGGGGGCCTCTCGGGATTCCTCTCCCGTCGATGCCAGGGCCTAAGATCTTGTGTGGAGTCGGTGCCGGAACCTGAGGATTCCTCTCCAGTGCTGACATGGATCTTGGGGTACTTCTGGAGTCTCCCCAGGGCAGTCAGTCCTCTACTCGAGTGGGGCATACACGTGCGCTTTCCTCCGAGCTGTAGCAACAGTGTCACGCTTCCTTCGCGTGTATCAACTGATCTGTGGCTTTCCCTCGAGGCTTTCGCAAGAGGCTTTCCCACGAGGCTTTCCCACAGGGCTGTCCACGTGCCACTGTGGTGTGAGTCGATCCTCGGCTTGAAAGTCGAGGCAGTGCAGGGAATACAGGTTTCCCTGGAATGGACTGAGACATCTGGGGGACTCTGGGAATGGGGCACGACTCTGGAGTTCCTCTCGTTTTTCCTCTGGAGAGCGCCTCCTCTTGATGTGGGACGGGAATGCGCGAATTCTTTCCCGACCACGCAGGGAAAGGATCAAACCTCTCGAGCAATGAGGAGGAAACGTGGCTCCTCTGGATGTGGCGGGACTTTCCTGCTTCCTCTCGAGTGGAGACGGTATGTCGGGGAACTTCTTGAGTTGCAGCAAGGGTGTGAAGGACCCTTTGGAAGTTCCATATAGGTTAGGTTTGATTAGCCTCGAGACGTCTCAGTGGAAATGGGCCTCATCTCGCCTGGAGGGGAGAACCTCCTGGATTTTCTCGAGTTGCGACAGGTGCTCTCGACTTACGACGGGGACCTCAGGGACCCGCTCTGGTGGCCTCAGAAAAGGCCAGTCCCCATGCGAGTTGCGGGTGCCTCTCGGGTTTCCTCTCCCGTCGATGCGGGGCCTAAGACCTTGTGTGGCTTCGGTGCCGGAATCTGAGGATTCCTCTTCAGTGCTGACATGCTTCTTGGGGTACTTCTGGAGTCTCCCCAGGGGAGTCAGTCCTCGTCTCGAGTGGGGGCATGCACGTGCGCTTTCCTCCCGAGCTGTAGCAGCAGTGTCACGCATCCCTTCGCCTGGATCAAGGGATCTGTGGCTTTCCCTCGAGGCTTTCCCACGAGGCTTTCCCACGAGGCTTTTCCCACAGGGATGTCCCACGTGCCACCGTGGTGTGAGTCTTCTCGGCTAGAAAGTCGAGACAGTGCAGGGAAAACAGGTTTCCCTGGAATGGACTGAGACATCTGGGGGACTCTGGGAATGGTGGCACGACCCTGGAGTTCCTCTCGCCATTCCTGTGAGAGCGCCTCCTCGTGAGATGTGACGACGAACGCCGGAATTCTTTCCCGACCACGCAGGGAAAGGATCCCTCCTCTCGAGCTAGGAGGCGGAAACGGGTCTCTGCTGGATGTGGGCGGGAATCTCGTGCTTACTCTCGAGTGGAGACGGGTATGTCGGGGAACTTCCTTGAGTTGCGGCAAGGGTGTGAAGGACCCTTTGGAAGTTCCAGAGTTAGGTGTAATTAGCCTCGAGACGCCTCAGTGGAAATGGGCCTCATCTCGCCTGGAGGGAGAAACCCCTGGATTTTCTCGAGTTGCGGCAGTTGCTCTCGACTTACGACGGGGACCTCAGGGACCCGTTCTGCTGGCCTCAGGAAAGGCCAGTCCCATGTGAGAGCTCAGGGCCCTCTCCGGATTCCTCTCCCCTTGATGTCGGAGACTAAGGTCTTGTGTGGAGTCGGTGCTGTAACCTGAGGATTCCTCTCCAGTGCTGACATAGATCTTGGGGGTTACTTCTGGAGTCTCCCCAGGCGCAGTCAGTCCTTACTCGAGTGGCGGGCATTGCACGGTGCGCTTTCCTCCCGAGCTGTAGCAGCAGTGTCACGCTTCCTTTCGCGTGGATCAACGGATCTGTGGCTTTCCCTCGACGCTTTCCCAAGAGGCTTTCCACGA
>NW_017205749.1:0-5157 GCF_001704415.2 Capra hircus
GACTCGTGGAAAGCCTCGTGGGAAAGCCTCGAGGGAAAAGCATGATCCCTGATGATCCACGCGAAGGGAAGCGCGACACTGCTGCTAGAGCTCGGAAGGAAAGCGCACGTGCATGCCCCCACTCGAGTAGAGGTCTGACTGCACTGGAGACGCCAGAAGTCCCCCAAGATCCATGTCAGCACTGGAGAGGAATCCTCAGGTTCCAGCACCGACTCCACACAAGATCTTAGGCCCGGCATCGACGGGAGAGGAATCCCGAGAGACCAGAGCAACTCGCATGGGGACTGGCCTTTCCTGAGGCCACCACAGCGGGTCCCTGAGGTCCCCGTCGGAAGTCGAGAGCACCTGCCGCAACTCGAGAAAATCCAGGAGGTTCTCCCTCCAGGCGAGCTGAGTCCCATTTCCGCTGAGGCGTCTCGAGGCTAATCACACCTAACCTCTGGAACTTCAAAAGGTCCTTCACACCCTTGCTGCAACTCAAGAAGTTCCACGACATACCCGTCTCCACTCGAGAGGAAGCAGGAGAGTTCCGCCCACATCCAGAGGAGCCCCGTTTCCGCCTCCTAGATCGAGGGAAGGGATCCTTTCCCTTCGTGGACGTAAAAGAATTCCCGGCGTTCCCGTCGCATCTCAAGAGGAGGCGCTCTCCACAGGAAAAGCAACAGGAATTCCAGGGTCGTGCCACCATTCCAGAGTCCCCCAGATGTCTCCGTCCATTCCAGGGAAACCTGTTTTCCCTACACTGCCTCGACTTTCAACCGAGGATCGACTCACACCACGGTGGAACGTGGGACAGCCCTGTGTGAAATCCTGGTGGGAAAGCCAAGAGGGAAAGCCACAGATCCCTTGATCCACGCGAAGGGAAGCGTGACACTGCTGCTACACCTCGGGAGGAAAGCGCACGTGAATGCCCCAACTCGTGACGAGGACTGACTCCCCTGGGGAGACTCCAGAAGTACCCAAGATCCATGTCAGCACTGAAGAGGAATCCTCAGGTTCTGCCACCCACTCCACACAAGATCTTAGGCCCAGCATCGTCGGGAGAGAAATCCGAGAGGCCCCGTGCAACTCGCATGGGGACTGGCCTTTCCTGAGGCCACCAGAGCGGGTCCCTGAGGTCCCCGGCGTAAGTCGAGAGCACCTGCCACAACTCGAGAAAATCCAGGAGGTTCTCCCCTCCAGGCGAGATGAGGCCCATTTCCGCTGAGGCGTCTCGAGGCAAATCACACCTAACCTCTGGAACTTCCAAAGGTTACTTCACACCCTTGCTGCAACACAAGAATTTCCCTGACATACCCGTCTCCACTCGAGAGGAAGCACGAGAGTCCCGCCCACATCCAGAGGAGCCCCGTTTCCCCCTCCTAGATCGAGAGGAGGGAACCTTCCCCTGCGTGGTCGGGAAAGAATTCCGGGCTTCCGTCGAATCTCAAGCGGAGGCGCTCTCCACAGGAAAGGCGAGAGGAACTCCAGGGTCGTGCCAGCATTCCCAGAGTCCCCCAGATGTCTCAGTCCATTCCAGGGAAACCTGTTTTCCCTGCACTGCCTCGACTTTCAAGCCGAGGATCGACTCACACCACGGTGGCACGTGGGACAGCTCTGTGGGAAGGCCTCGTGGGAAAGCCTCGAGGGAAAGCCACAGATCCCTTGATCAACGCGAAGGGAAGCGTGACACTGCTGCTACAGCTCGGGAGGAAAGCGCACGTGCATACCTCTTCTCGAGATGAGGACTGACTCCCTGGGGAGACTCCAGAAGTACCCCAAGATCCATGTCAGCAGTGGAGAGGAATGCTTAGGTTCCGGCACCGACTCCACACAAGATCTTAGGCCCCGGCATCGACGGAGAGGAATCCCGAGAGGCCCCCGAGCAACTCGCATGGGGACTGGCCTTTCCTGAGGCCACCAGAGCGGGTCCTGAGGTCCCCGTCGTAAGTCGAGAGCACCTGCCGCAACTCGAGAAAATCCAGGAGGTTCTCCCCTCCAGGCGAGATGAGGCCCGTTTCCGCTGAGGCGTTTCGAGGCAAATCACACCTAACCTCTGGAACTTCCAAAGGGTCCTTCACATCCTTGCTGGAACTCAAGAAGTTCCGCAACATTCCCGACTCCACTCGAGAGGAAGCACGAGAGTCCCGCCCACATCCAGAGGAGCCCCGTTTCCGCCTCCTAGCTCGAGAGGAGGGATCCTTTCCCTGCGTGTTCGGGAAAGAATTCCCGGCGTTCCTGTCGCATCTCAAGTGGAGGCGCTCTCCACAGGAAAGGCGAGAGGAACTCCAGGGTCGTGCCACATTCCCAGAGTCCCCCAGATGTCTCAGTCCATTCCAGGGAAACCTGTTTTCCCTGCACTGCCTCGACTTTCAAGCTGAGGATCGACTAACACCACGGTGGCATGTGGACAGCCCTGTGGGAAAGCCTCGTGGGAAAGTCTCGTGGGAAAGCCTCGAGGGATAGCCCCTGATCCCTTGATCCACGCAAAGGGAAGCGTGACACTGCTGCTACAGCTCGGGAGGAATGCGCACGTGCATGCCCCCACTCGAGACGAGGACTGACTCCCCTGGGGAGACTCCAGAAGTACCCCAAGATCCATGTCAGCACTGGAGAGGAATCCTCAAGTTCCGGCACTGAATCCACACAAGGTTTTGGGCCCCAGCATCGACGGGAGAGGAAACCCAAGAGGCCCCCGAGAAGCCCCCGAGCAACTCGCAAGGGGACTTGCCTTTCCTGAGGCCACCAGAGGGGTCCCTGAGGTCGCCGTCGTAAGTCGAGAGCACCTGCCGCGACTCGAGAAAATCCAGGAGGTTCTCCCGTCCAGGCGAGATGAGGCCCATTTCCGCTGAGGCGTCTCGAGTCTAATCACACCTAAACTCTGGAACTTCCAAAGGGTCCTTCACACCCTTGCTGCAAGTCAAGTAGTTCCCCGACATACCCGACTCCACTCGAGAGGAAGCACGAGAGTCCCGCCCACATCCAGAGGAGCCCCGTTTCCGCCTCCTAGCTCGAGAGGAGGGATCCTTCCCTGCGTGGTCGGGAAAGAATTCCCGGCGTTCCCGTCGCATCTCAAGTGAAGGCACTCTCCCCAGGAAAGGCGAGAGGAACTCCAGGGTCGTGCCACATTCCCAGAGTCCCCCAGATGTCTCAGTCCATTCCAGGGAAACCTCTTTTCCCTGCACTGCCTCGACATTCAAGCCGAGGATCGACTCACACCACGGTGGAACGTGGGACAGCCCTGTGGGAAGGCCTCGTGGAAAGCCTCGAGGGAAAGCCACAGATCCTTGATGCACGCGAAGGGAAGCGCGACACTGCTGCTACAGCTCGGGAGGAAAGCGCACGTGCATGCCCCCATTCGAGACGAGGACTGACTCCCCTGGGGAGACTCCAGAAGTACCCAAGATCCATGTCAGCACTGGAGAGGAATCCTCTGGTTCAGGCACCTACTCCACACAAGGTCTTAGGCCCCGGCATCGACGGGAGAGGAATCCCTAGAGGCCCGGAGCAACTCGCATGGGGACTGGCCTTTCCTGAGGCCAGCAGAGCGGGTCGCTGTGGTCCCCGTCCTAGGTCGAGGGCACCTGCCGACACTCGAGAAAATCCAGGAGGTTCCCCCATCCAGGCGAGATGAGGCCCATTTCCGCTGAGGTGTCTCGAGGCTAATCACACCTAACCTCTGAAACTTCCAAAGGGTCCTTCACACCCTTGCTGCAACTCAAGAAGTTCCCCGACATACCCGTCTCCACTCAGAGGAATCGAGAGTCCCGCCCATTCCAGAGTGGCCCGTTCCGCCTCCTCGCTCGAGAGGAGGATCCTTTCCCTGCGTGGTCGGGAAAGAATTCCTAGGTTCCCGTCGCATCTCAAGAGGAGGCGCTCTCCACAGGAAAGGCGAGAAAAACTCAAGGATCGGCCCCATTCCCAGAGTCCCCAGATGTCTCAGTCCATTCCAGGGAAACCTGTTTTCCCTGCACTGCCTCGACTTTCAAGCCGAGGATCGACTCACAGCACGGTGGCACGTGGGACAGCCCTGTGGGAAAGCCTCGTGGGAAATCCTCGAGGGAAAGCCACAGATCCCTTGTTGCACGTGAAGGGAAGCGTGACACTTGCTACTACAGCTCGGAAGGAAAGCGCACGTACATGCCCCCACTCGAGACGAGGATTGACTCCCCTGGGGAGACTCCAGAAGTACCCCAAGATCCATGTCAGCACTGGAGAGGAAATCATCAGGTTTTGGCACCGACTCCACACAAGGCCTTAGGCCCAATATTGACGGGGAGAGGCATCCCAAGAGGCCCCAGAGCAACTAGCATGGGGACTGGCCTTTCCTGAGGCCACCAGAGCGGGTCGCTGAAGTCCCCGTCGTAAGTCGAGAGCACCTGCCGCAACTCGAGAAAATCCAGGAGGTTCTCCCTCCTGGCGAGATGAGGCCCATTTCTGCTGAGGCGTCTCCAGGATATTCACCGAACCTCTGGAACTTCCAAAGGGTCCTTCACACCCTTGCTGCAACTCAAGAAGTTCCCCGACATACCCGTCTCCACTCGACAGGAAGCACGACAGTCCCGCCCACATCCAGAGGAGCCCGATTCCGCCTCCTAGCTCGAGAGGAGGTATCCTTCGCCTGCGTGGTCGGGATAGAATTCCCGGTGTTCCTGTCACATCTCAAGAGGAGGCGCTCTCCACAGGAAAGGCGAGAGGAACTCCAGGGTCGTGCCACCATTCCCAGAGTCCCCTGGATGTCTCAGTCCATTCCAGGGAAACCTGTTTTCCCTGCACTGCCTCGACTTTAAGCCGAGGATCGACTCACACCATGGTGGCACGTGGGACAGCCCTGTGGGAAAGCCTCGTGGGAAAACCTCCTAGGAAAGCCTCGAGGGAATGCTAAGCAGATCCCTTGATCCCGGAAGGGAAGCGTGACACTGCTGCTAAAGCTCGGAGGAACGCGCACGTGCATGCCCCCACCCGAGACGAGGACTGACTCTCCTGGGGAGACACCAGAAGTACCCCAAGATCCATGTCAGCACTGGAGAGGAATCCTCAGGTTCCGGCACGACTCCACTCAAGGTCTTAGGCCCCAGCATCGACGGGAGAGGAATCCCGAGAGGCCCCCAAGCAACTCGTAGGAACTGCCTTTCCTGAGGCCAACAGAACAGGTCCCTGAGGTCCCCGTCGTAAGTC
>NW_017205750.1:0-5156 GCF_001704415.2 Capra hircus
TCCCCCAGATGTCTCCAGTCCATTCCAGGAAACCTGTTTTCCCTGCCCTGCCTCGACTTCAAGCCGAGGATCGACTCACACCACGGTGGCACATGGGACAGCCCTGTGGATAAGACTCGTGGGAAAGCCCTGTGGGAAAGCCTAGTGTGAAAGTCACAGAGGAACTCGAGGGTCGTGCCACCATTCCCAGAGTCCGCCAGAAAATTCCTTGTCGGAATTTTATTGGCCTTCCGCGTAAACCTAGCTATTCAGCCTTTTTCCTCCAGTTAATCTTCTTACTACCCTATAATTTCTTAATCTAATCTTACATTAATAAATACACAAGACTTTCCACGTCAGCCGTCATCCCGTCGAATTCCCTGGATGCAGCGTGGCTGGACACCGGCACACTGAGATATCTGGGGGACTCTTGGAATGATGGCACGACACTGGAGTTTCTCTCGCCTTTCCTGTGGAGAGCGCCTCCTCATGAGATGCGACGGGAACACCGGGAATTCTTTCCGGAACATACAGGGAAAGGATACCTGACCGCGAGGTACGAGGCTGAAACGGGCTCCTCTGGATGTGGTCGGGACTCTTGTTCTTCCTCTCGAGTGGAGAGGGGTATGTCGGGGATCTTCTTGAGTTGCAGCAAGGGTGTGAAGACCCTTTGGAAGTTCAGAGGTTAGGTGTGATTAGACTCGAGACGCCTCAGCGGAAATGGGCCTCATTTCGACTGCAGGGGAGAACCTCCTGGGTTTTCTCGAGTGTCAGCAGGTGCTCTCCAGTTACGACCGGGACTTATGTAACCCGCTCTGGTCCGCTCAGGTAATGCCAGTCGACTTGGAGTTGCTAAGGGGCCTCTCGGGATTCCTCTCCGGTCGATGACGGGCCTAAGACCTTGTTTGGAATCGGTGCCCGAACCTGAGGTTTCCTCTCCAGTGCTGACATGGATCTTGGGTACTACTGGAGTCTCCACAGGGTAGTCATCTTCATCTCCAATGGGGGCATGCACGTGCGCTTTTCTCCCGAGCATTAGGAGCACAGTCAATTTTCCCGTTGGGTTGATCAAGGGGTTTCTTGTTTTCCCTCGAGGCTTTCCCACGAGGCTTTCCCACGAGGCTTTCCCACAGGGCTGTCCCACGTGCCACCATCGTGTGAGTCAGTCCTCCCCGTGAACGTCGAGGCAGTGAAGGGTAAACAAGTTCCTCTGGAAAGGACTGAGACATCTGGGGGACTCTTGGAATGGTGGAACGACCCTGGAGTTCCTCTCACCTTTCTTGTGGAGCGTGCCTCCTCTTGAGATGCGACAGGTACGACAGGAATTTTTCCCGGCCAATCAGGGAAAGGATCCCTCATTTTGAGCCAGGAGGGGGAATTGGGGCTCCTCTGGATGTGGGTGGTACCCTGGTGATTCCTATGGAGTGGCGACGGGTCTCTCCTGGAACCTCTTGAGTTGCAGCTAGGGTGTGAAGGACCCTTTGGAAGTTCCAGAGGTTAGGTGTAATTAGCGTCGAGACGCCTCAGCGGAAATGGGCCTCATCTCGTCTGGAGGGGAGAACCTAATGGATTTTCTCTAGTTGCGGCAGGTGCTCTCGACTTACGACGGGGACCTCAGGGACCCGCTCTAGTGGCCTCAGGAAGGGCCAGGAGCCATGCGAGTTCCTCGGGGGCCTCTCAGGATTCCTCTCCCTTCGATGCCGGGCCTAAGACCTTGTATGGAGTCGGTGCCGGAACCGGAGGATTCCTCTCCAGTGTGGACATGGATCTTGGGGTACTTCTGGAGTCTCCCCAGGGGAGTTAGTCGTCGTCTTGTGTGGGGGCATGAACGTGCGCTTTCCTCCCGAGCTGTAGCAGCAGTGTCACGCTTCCTTTTGCATGGATCAAGGGATCTGTGGCTTTCCCTCGTGGCTTTCCCACGAGGCTTTCCCACAGGGCTGTTTCATGTGCCATCCTGGTGTGAGTCGATCTTCGGCTAGAAATTCGAGGCAGTGCAGGGAAATCAGGTTTCCCTGAAATGGACTGAGACATCTGGGGGACTCTGGGAATGGTGGCACGACCCTGGAGTTCCTCTCGCCTTTCCTGTGGAGAGCGCCTCCTCTTGAGATGCGCCAGGAACGCCAGGAATTCTTTCCTGTCTACGCAGGGAAAGGATCCCTCCTCTCGAGCTAGGAGGCGGAAACGGGGCTCCTCTGGATGTGGGCGGGTCTCTGGTGCTTCCTCTCGTGTGGAGACGGGTATGTCGGTGAACTTCTTGAGTTGCAGCAAGGGTGTGATGGACCCTTTGGAAGTTCCAGAGGTTAGGTGTGATTAGACTCGAGACGCCTCAGCGGAAATGGGCCTCATCTCGCCTGCAGGGGAGAACCTCCTGGATTTTCTCGAGTTTCAGCAGGTGCTCTCCAGTTACGACCGGGACTTATGTAACCCGCTCTGGTCCACTCAGGAAATGCCAGTCGACTTGCGAGTTGCTAAGGGGCCTCTCGGGATTCCTCTCCGGTCGATGACGGGCCTAAGACCTTGTTTGGAGTCGGTGCCCGAACCTGAGGTTTCCTCTCCAGTGCTAACATGGATCTTGGGGTACTACTGGAGTCTCCACAGGGGAGTCATCTTCGTCTCCAATGGGGCATGCACGTGCGCTTTTCTCCCGAGCATTAGGAGCAGAGTCAATTTTCCCGTTGGGTTGATCAAGGGGTTTCTTGTTTTCCCTCGAGGCTTTCCCACGAGGCTTTCCCACAGGGCTGTCCCACGTGCCACCATCGTGTGTGTCGGTCCTCCGCGTGAACGTCGAGGCAGTGCAGGGTAAACAAGTTCCTCTGTAAAGGACTGAGACTTCTGGGGGACTCTTGGAATGGTGGAACGACCCTGGAGTTCCTCTCACCTTTCTTGTGGAGCGTGCCTCCTCTTGAGATGCGACAGGTACGACAGGAATTCTTTCCCGGCCAATCAGGGAAAGGATCCCTCACATTGAGCTAGGAGGGGAATTGGGGCTCCTCTGGATGTGGGTGGTACCCTGGTGATTCCTATGTAGTGGCGACGGGTCTCTCGTGGAACTTCTTGAGTTGCAGCTATGGTGTGAAGGACCCTTTGGAAGTTCCAGAGGTTAGGTGTGATTAGCCTCGAGACGTCTCAGTGGAAATGGGCTTCATCTCGCCTGAAGGGGCGAATCTCCTTCATTTTCTCGAGTTGTGGCAGGTGCTCTCGACTTACGACGGGGACCTCAGGGACCCGTTCTGTTGGCCTTAGGAAAGACCAGTTCCCATGTGAGTTGCTAGAGGGCCTCTCGGGATTCCTCACCGGTAGATGCCGGGGCCCAAGACCTTGTGTGGAGTGGGGGCCAGAACCTGAGTATTCCTCTCCAGTGCTGACATGTTTTTGGGATACTTCTGAAGTCTCCCAAGGGAATCAGTCCTCGTCTCGAGTGGGGGCATGCGCATGCCCCTTCCTCCCGAGCTGTAGCAGCAGTGTCATGCTTCCCGTCGCGTGGATCAATGGATCTGTGGCTTTTCCTCTAGGCTTTTCCTAGAGGCTTTCCCACGAGGCTTTCCACAGGGCTGTCCCCCGTGCCACCGTGGTGTGAGGCGATCCTCGGCATGAAAGTTTAGGCACTCTGTAAAAACAAGATCCTCTGGAATGGACTGAGACATCTGGGGACGCTTGAAATGGTGGCACGACCATGGAGTTCCTCTCTCCCTTCCTGTGGAGAGCGCCTCCACCTGAGATGCGACGGGAATGCCGGAAGTTCTTTCCCGACCAAGCAGGGAAAGGATCCCTCATCTCTAGCTAGGAGGATGAAACGGGGCTACTCTGGATGTGGGCAGGACCCTCGTGTTTCCTCTCGAGTGGAGATGGGAATGTCGGGGAACTTCTTGAGTTGCAGCAAGGGTGTGAAGGACCCTTTGGAAGTTCCAGAGATTAGATGTAATTAGCCTCGAGACACCTCATTGGAAATGGGCCTCATCTCGCCTGGAGGGGAGAACCTCCTGGATTTTCTCGAGTTGCGGCAGGTGCTCCGACTTACGACGGGGACGTCAGGGACCCGCTCTGGTGGCTTCATCAAAGGCCAGTCCCCATGCCAGATGCTGGGGGGCTTCTCTTGATAACTCTCCTGTTGATGCCCGGGCCGAACAACTTGTGTGGTTCGGGGCCGGAACCTGAGGTTTCCTCTGCAGTGCTGACATGGATATTGGGGTTCTTCTGGAGTCTCCCCTGGAGAGTCAATCCTCCTCTCAAGTGAGGGCACGCACGTGTGCTTTCCTCCCGAGCTGTAGCAGCAGGGTCACGCTTCCCGTCGTGTGGATCAAGGGATCTGTGGCTTTCCCTGGAGGCTTTCCCACGAGGCTTTCTCACAGGGCTTTCCCTCGTGCCACCGTGGTGTGAGTTGATCCTCAGCGTGAAAGTCGAGGCAGTGCAGGGAAAACAGGTTCCTCTGGATTGGACTGATGCTGGGAGCCAGTATGAGGACTCCCGTCCGTGATAACGTCATGAGGAAGAAAGCTGACATAGGCATGGTGTGTTCAGACTTCAGGGACCCCTCTGGAAGTTCCTACGCACATACCCCAACAAAAATCTGCCGGCTTTTTTGCTCTGCTTTTCCACTCTTCTGACATTTTCTGGAAAAAGTCAATTCAGGGCTTTAGTCTTCAGCATTTGAAAGAGTGTTTCAATCCAAAAACCCCTCTGAATGCTTTCTAGCCTGCCTGCAGGACTCGTACAGCTGGGCATGTGATTGTTTGAGGCCTCCTTTCCCCAGGAGGCACAGGAAGCTTAAAGCATCCTAGGAATGTAGGGGCATCCGAGGAGTCAAAAATCTTTATAATAGGACTGATTAAAAGTTTCATTTTTTGGGTCAATGCTTGCTGCTAAATTTTCATATCCTTTATTTTTAGATAGAGTTGGTATATTAAAAAACAAGTAGTAGACCTGGTATTAGGAACATTAGATCTTTGAGTTAAGTACCTTCTTTGTTATAACCCACTGCACCTTTGTTTATAGAGATGTAACTTTAATGCTTTAAGGAAATGCAGATTAAAGAAAAACACTTCAGAGGAAACAAAATTAACATTCATTAAGGAAGAGAGCCAAAAAGTGTTTAACAAAGCCTTGGCCAGAAGATAATGTAAATCACAGAGACCTTTTGTATACAAAATGATGTACAGAAAAGAGTCTGGGGTGCAAAC
>NW_017205751.1:0-5156 GCF_001704415.2 Capra hircus
CTCCCTGTGGAAAAACCTCGTGGAAAGCCTCGTGGGAAAGCCTCGAGGGAAAGCCACAGATCCTTTGATCCAGGCGAAGGGATGCTGACACTGCTGCTACAGCTCGGGAGGAAAGCTCACGTGCATGCCCCCACTCGAGACGAGGACTGACTCCCCTGGGGAGACTCCAGAAGTACCCCAAGAAGCATGTCAGCACTGAAGAGGAATCCTCAGATTCCGGCACCGAAGCCACACAAGGTCTTAGGCCCCGGCATCGACGGGAGAGGAAACCCGAGAGGCACCCGAGCAACTCGCATGGGGACTGGCCTTTTCTGAGGCCACCAGAGCGGGTCCCTGAGGTCCCCGTCGTAAAGTCGAGAGCACGCTGTCGCAACTCGAGAAAATCCAGGAGGTTCTCCCTCCAGGCGAGATGAGGCCCATTTCCGCTGAGACGTCTCGAGGCTAATCAAACCTAACCTATGGAACTTCCAAAGGGTCCTTCACACCCTTGCTGCAACTCAAGAAGTTCCCCGACATACCCGTCTCCACTCGAGAGGAAGCAGGAAAGTCCCGCCCACATCCAGAGGAGCCACGTTTCCTCCTCATTGCTCGAGAGGTTTGATCCTTTCCCTGCGTGGTCGGGAAAGAATTCGCGGCATTCCCGTCCCACATCAAGAGGAGGCGCTCTCCAGAGGAAAAACGAGAGGGAACTCCAGAGTCGTGCCCCCATTCCCAGAGTCCCCCAGATGTCTCAGTCCATTCCAGGGAAACCTGTATTCCCTGCACTGCCTCGACTTTCAAGCCGAGGATCGACTCACACCACAGTGGCACGTGGGACAGCCCTGTGGGAAAGCCTCGTGGGAAAGCCTCTTGCGAAAGCCTCGAGGCAAAGCCACAGATCAAGTTGATACACGCGAAGGAAGCGTGACACTGCTGCTACAGCTCGGGAGGAAAGCGCACGTGTATGCCCCCACTCGAGTAGAGGACTGACTGCCCTGGGGAGACTCCAGAAGTACCCAAGATCCATGTCAGCACTGGAGAGGAATCCTCAGGTTCCGGCACCGACTCCACACAAGATCTTAGGCCCTGGCATCGACGGGAGAGGAATCCCGAGAGGCCCCCGAGCAACTCGCATG
Organism: Capra hircus; assembly: GCF_001704415.2. Lineage (NCBI taxonomy): Eukaryota > Metazoa > Chordata > Mammalia > Artiodactyla > Bovidae > Capra > Capra hircus. The sequence goes on from NW_017205751.1 coordinate 1,116, forward strand.
GGGACTGGCCTTTCCTGAGGCCACCAGAACGGGTCCCTGAGGTCCCCGTCGTAAGTTTGAGAGCACCTGCCGCAACTCTAGAAAATCCAGGAGGTTCTCTCCTCCAGGCGAGATGAGGCCCATTTCTGCTGAGGCATCTCGAGGCTAATCACATCTAACATCTGGAACTTCCAAAGGGTCCTTCACACCCTTGCTGCAACTCAAGAAGTTCCCCGACATACCCGTCTCCACTCGATAGGAAGCACGAGAGTTCCGCCCATATCCAGAGGAGCCCCGTTTCCTCCTCCTAGACCGAGAGGAGGGATCCTTTCCCTGCGTGGTCGGGAAAGAATTCCCGGCATTACCGTCGTATCTCAAGAAGAGGCGCTCTGCACAGGAAAGGCCAGAGAAACTCCAGGGTCGTGCCACCATTCCCAGAGTCACCCAGATGTCTCAGTCCATTCCAGGGAAACCTGTTTTCCCTGCACTGCCTCGACTTTCAAAGCCGAGGATCGACTCACACAAAACGGTGGCACGTGGGACAGCTCTGTGGGAAAGCCTCGTGGGAAAGCATCGAGGGAAAGACACAGATCCCTTTGATCCACGCGAAGAGAAGCATGACACTGCTGCTACAGATCGGGAGGAAATCGCACGTGCATGGCCCCACTCGAGATGAGGACTGACTCCCCTGGGGAGACTCCAGAAGTACCCCAAGATCCATGTCAGCACTGGAGAGGAATGCTCAGGTTCCGGCACGGACTCCACACAAGGTCTAGACCCCGGAATCTACGGGAGAGGGAATCCCGAGAGGCCCCAGAGCAATTCCCATGGGGACTGGCCTTTCCTGAGGGCACCAGGGTGGGTCCCTGAGGTCCCCATCGTAAGTCGAGAGCACCTGCCGCAACTCGAGAAAAAATCCAGGAGGTTCCCCAATCCAGGCGAGATGAGGCCCATTTCCGCTGAGGCAACAAGGGGGTAATCACACTTAAACTCTGGAACTTCCAAAGGGTCCTTCACACCCTTTGCTGCAACTCAAGAAGTTCCCTGACATACCCGTCTCTACTCAAGAGGATCCCAAGGGTCCCGCCCATATCCAGAGTGGCCCCGTTTCCGCCTGCTAGCTCGAGAGGAGGGATCCTTTCCCTGCGTGGTCGGGAAAGAATTCCCGGCGTTCCCGTCGCATCTCAAGAGGAGGCGCTCTCTACAGGAATGGCGAGAGGAACTCCAGGGTCGTGCCACCATTCCCAGAGTCTCCCAGATGTCTCAGTCCATTCCAGGGAAACCTGTTTTCCCTGCACTGTCTCGACTTTCTAGCCGAGAATGGACTCACACCACGGTGGCACGTGGGACATCCCTGTGGGAAAACCTCGTGGGAAAGCCTCGTGGAAAGCCTGCGAGGGAAAAGCCACAGATCCCTTGATCCAGGCGAAGGATGCCTGACACTGCTGCTACAGCTCGGGAGGAAAGCTCACGTGCATGCCCCCACTCGAGACGAGGACTGACTCCCCTGGGGAGACTCCAGAAGTACCCCAAGAAGCATGTCAGCACTGAAGAGGAATCCTCAGATTCCGGCACCGAAGCCACACAAGGTCTTAGGCCCCGGCATCGACGGGAGAGGAAACCCGAGAGGCACCCGAGCAACTCGCATGGGGACTGGCCTTTTCTGAGGCCACCAGAGCGGTCCCTGAGGTCCCCGTCGTAAGTCGAGAGCACCTGTCGCAACTCGAGAAAATCCAGGAGGTTCTCCCCTCCAGGCGAGATGAGGCCCATTTCCGCTGAGACGTCTCGAGGCTAATCAAACCTAACCTATGGAACTTCCAAAGGGTCCTTCACACCCTTGCTGCAACTCAAGAAGTTCCCCGACATACCCGTCTCCACTCGAGAGGAAGCAGGAAAGTCCCGCCCACATCCAGAGGAGCCACGTTTCCTCCTCATTGCTCGAGAGGTTTGATCCTTTCCCTGCGTGGTCGGGAAAGAATTCGCGGCATTCCCGTCCCACATCAAGAGGAGGCGCTCTCCAGAGGAAAAACGAGAGGAACTCCAGAGTCGTGCCCCCATTCCCAGAGTCCCCCAGATGTCTCAGTCCATTCCAGGGAAACCTGTATTCCCTGCACTGCCTCGACTTTCAAGCCGAGGATCGACTCACACCACAGTGGCACGTGGGACAGCCCTGTGGGAAAGCCTCGTGGGAAAGCCTCTTGCGAAAGCCTCGAGGCAAAGCCACAGATCAGTTGATACACGCGAAGGAAGCGTGACACTGCTGCTACAGCTCGGGAGGAAAGCGCACGTGTATGCCCCCACTCGAGTAGAGGACTGACTGCCCTGGGGAGACTCCAGAAGTACCCCAAGATCCATGTCAGCACTGGAGAGGAATCCTCAGGTTCCGGCACCGACTCCACACAAGATCTTAGGCCCTGGCATCGACGGGAGAGGAATCCCGAGAGGCCCCCGAGCAACTCGCATGGGGACTGGCCTTTCCTGAGGCCACCAGAACGGGTCCCTGAGGTCCCCGTCGTAAGTTGAGAGCACCTGCCGCAACTCTAGAAAATCCAGGAGGTTCTCTCCTCCAGGCGAGATGAGGCCCATTTCTGCTGAGGCATCTCGAGGCTAATCACATCTAACATCTGGAACTTCCAAAGGGTCCTTCACACCCTTGCTGCAACTCAAGAAGTTCCCCGACATACCCGTCTCCACTCGATAGGAAGCACGAGAGTTCCGCCCATATCCAGAGGAGCCCCGTTTCCTCCTCCTAGACCGAGAGGAGGGATCCTTTCCCTGCGTGGTCGGGAAAGAATTCCCGGCATTACCGTCGTATCTCAAGAAGAGGCGCTCTGCACAGGAAAGGCCAGAGAAACTCCAGGGTCGTGCCACCATTCCCCAGAGTCACCCAGATGTCTCAGTCCATTCCAGGGAAACCTGTTTTCCCTGCACTGCCTCGACTTTCAAGCCGAGGATCGACTCACAAAACGGTGGCACGTGGGACAGCTCTGTGGGAAAGCCTCGTGGGAAAGCATCGAGGGAAAGACACAGATCCCTTGATCCACGCGAAGAGAAGCATGACACTGCTGCTACAGATCGGGAGGAAATCGCACGTGCATGGCCCACTCGAGATGAGGACTGACTCCCCTGGGGAGACTCCAGAAGTACCCCAAGATCCATGTCAGCACTGGAGAGGAATGCTCAGGTTCCGGCACGGACTCCACACAAGGTCTAGACCCCGGAATCTACGGGAGAGGAATCCCGAGAGGCCCCAGAGCAATTCCCATGGGGACTGGCCTTTCCTGAGGGCACCAGGGTGGGTCCCTGAGGTCCCCATCGTAAGTCGAGAGCACCTGCCGCAACTCGAGAAAATCCAGGAGGTTCCCCAATCCAGGCGAGATGAGGCCCATTTCCGCTGAGGCAACAAGGGGGTAATCACACTTAAACTCTGGAACTTCCAAAGGGTCCTTCACACCCTTGCTGCAACTCAAGAAGTTCCCTGACATACCCGTCTCTACTCAAGAGGATCCCAAGGGTCCCGCCCATATCCAGAGTGGCCCCGTTTCCGCCTGCTAGCTCGAGGAGAGGGATCCTTTCCCTGCGTGGTCGGGAAAGAATTCCCGGCGTTCCCGTCGCATCTCAAGAGGAGGCGCTCTCTACAGGAATGGCGAGAGGAACTCCAGGGTCGTGCCACCATTCCCAGAGTCTCCCAGATGTCTCAGTCCATTCCAGGGAAACCTGTTTTCCCTGCACTGTCTCGACTTTCTAGCCGAGAATGGACTCACACCACGGTGGCACGTGGGACATCCCTGTGGGAAAACCTCGTGGGAAAGCCTCGTGGGAAAGCCTCGAGGGAAAGCCACAGATCCCTTGATCCAGGCGAAGGGATGCCTGACACTGCTGCTACAGCTCGGGAGGAAAGCTCACGTGCATGCCCCACTCGAGACGAGGACTGACTCCCCTGGGAGACTCCAGAAGTACCCCCAAGAAGCATGTCAGCACTGAAGAGGAATCCTCAGATTCCGGCACCGAAGCCACACAAGGTCTTAGCCCCGGCATCGACGGGAGAGGAAACCCGAGAGG
>NW_017205752.1:0-5156 GCF_001704415.2 Capra hircus
AGGTTTCCAGGAATGGACTGAGGTATCTGGGGACTCTGGGAATGGGGCCTGATCCTGGAGTTCCTCTCGCCTTTCCTGTGGAGAGCGCCTCCTCTTGACATGGGACGGGAACGCTAGGATTCTTTCCCTACCACGCATGGGAAGGATCCCTCCTCTCGAGCTAGGAGGCGAACCGGGGCTTCTCTGGATGTTAGGCGGGACTCTCGTGCTTCCTCTCGAGTGGAGACGGGTATGTCGGGGAACTTCTTGAGTTGCAGCAAGGTGTGAAGGACCCGTTGGAAGTTCCAGAGGTTAGGTGTGATTAGCCTCGAGACGCCTCTGCGGAAATGGGCCTCATCTCGCCTGGAGGGGAGAACCTCCTGGATTTTCTCGAGTTGCGGCAGGTGGTCTCGACTTCCGACTGGGACCTCAGGGACCCGCTCTGTTGGCCTCAGGAAAGGCCATTTCCAATGCGAGTTGCTCGGGGGCCTCTCGAGATTCCTCTCCCTTAGATGCCGGGGCCTAAGACCTTGTGTGGAGTCAGTGCCGGAACCTGAGGATTCCTCTCCAGTGCTGACATGGATCTTGGGGTACTTCTGGAGTCTCCCCAGGGGAGTCAGTCCTCGTCTCAAGTGGGAGCATGCCCGCACGGTTTCCTTTCGAGCTGTAGCAGCAGTGTCACGCTTCCGTTCGTGTGGATCAAGGGATCTGTGGCTTTCCCTCGAGGCTTTCCACGAGGCTTTTCCCACGAGGCTTTCCCACAGGGCTGTCCCACGTGCCACCGTGGTGTGAGTCGATCCTCGCTTGAAAGTCGAGGCAGTGCAGGGAAAACAGGTTTCCCTGGAATGGACGGAGACATCTGGGGACTCTGGAATGGTGGGACGACCATGGAGTTCCTCTCGCCTTTCCTGTGGAGAGCGCCTCCTCTTGAGATGCGACGGAATGGCCGGGAAATCTTTCCCGAGCACGCAGGGAAAGGATCCCTCCTCTCGAGCTAGGAGGCAGAAACGGGGCTCCTCTGGATGTGGGCGGACTCTCGTGCTTCCTCTCGAGTGGAGACGGGTATGTCGGGAATATCTTGAGTTGCAGCAAGAGTGTGAAAGACCATTTTGGAAGTTCCAGAGTTTAGGTGTGAATAGCCTCGAGACGCCTCAGCCGAAATGGGCCTCATCTCGCCTGGAGGGGAGAACCTCCTGGCTTTTCTCGAGTTGCGGCAGGTGCTCTCGACTTACGACGGGGAGCTCAGGGACCCGCACTGGTTTCTTCAGGAAAGGCCAGTCCCATGCGAGTTGCTCGGGGCCTCTCGGGATTCCTCTCCGTCGATGCCGGGGCCTCAGATCTTGTGTGGAGCCGGTGCCGGAACCTGAGGATTCCTCTCCAGTGCTGGCATGGATCTGGGGGTACTTCTGGAGTCTCCCCGGAGGAGTCAGTCCTCGTCTCCAGTGGGGGCATGCACGTGCGCTTTCCTCCCGAGCTGTAGCAGCAGTGTCACGCTTCCCTTTGCGTGGATCAAGGGATCAGGGTCTTTCCCTCGAGGCTTTCCCACAGGGCTGTCCCACGTGCCAGTGTGGTGTGAGTCGATCCTTGGCTTGAAAGTCGAGGCAGTGCAGGGAAAACAGGTTTCCCTGGAATGGACGGAGACATATGGTTGACTCTGGGAATGGTGGCACGACCCTGGAATTCCTCTCGCCTTTCCTGTGGAGAGCCCTCCTCTTGAGATGCGACGGGAACGCCGGGAATACTTTCCCGACCACGCAGGGAAATGATCCTCCTCTCTAGCTAGGAGACGGAAACGGGGCTCCTCTGGATGTGGCTGGGACTCTCGTGCTTCCTCTCGAGTGGAGACGGGAATGTCGGGGAACTTCTTGAGTTGCAGCAAGGATGTGAAGGACCCTTTGGAAGTTCCAGAGTTTAGGTGTGAACAGCCTCGAGACGCCTCAGCGGAAATGGGCCTCATCTCGCCTGGAGGGTAGAACCTCCTGTATGTTCTCGAGTTGCAGCAGGTGCTCTCGACTTACGACGGGGGACCTCAGGGACCCGCTCTGGTGGCCTCAGGAAAGGCCAGTCCCCATGCGAGTTGCTCTGGGGCCTCTCGGATTCCGCTCCTGTCGATGCCGGGGCCTAAGACCTTGTGTGGAGTCGGTGCGGGAACCTGAGAATTCCTCTCAGTGCTGACATGGATCTTGGGGTACTTCTGGAGTCTCTAGAGGGGAGTCAGTCCTCGTCTCGAGTGGGGCATGCACGTGCGTTTTCCTCCCGAGCTGTAGCAGCAGTGTCAGGCTTCCCTTCTCGTGGATCAAGGGATCTGTGGCTTTCCCTCGAGGCTTTCCCACCAGGCTTTCCCACGAGGCTTTCCCACAGGGCTGTCCCACGTGCCACCGTGGTGTGAGTCGATCCTCGGCTTGAAAGTCGAGGCAGTGCAGGGAAAACAGGTTTCCCTGGAATGGACTGAGACATCTGCGGGACTCTGGGAATGGTGGCAGGATCCTGGTGTTCCTCTCGCCTTTCCTGTGGAGAGCGCCTCCTCTTGAGATGCGACGGGAACGCGGGGAATTCTTTCCCCCCTCGCAGGGAAAGGATCCTCCTTTCGAGCCAGGAGGCGGAAACGGGGCTCCTGTGGATGTGGGTGGAACTCTCGTGCTTCCTCTCGAGTGGAGACGGGTATGTCGGGAACTTCTTGAGTTGCAGCAAGGGTGTGAAGGACCCTTTGGAGGATCCAGAGGTTAGGTGTGATTAGACCCGAGAAGCCTCAGCGGAAATGGGCCTCATCTCGCCTGGAGGGGAGAACCTCCTGGATTTTCTCGCGTTGCGGCAGGCGCTCTCGACTTTCGATGGGGACCTCAGGGAACCGCTCTGGTGGCCTCAGGATAGGCCAGTCCCCATGCGAGTTGCTCGGGGGCCTCTCGGGATTCCTCTCCCGTCGATACCGCGGCCTAAGATCTTGTGTGGATTCGGTTCCGGAACCTGAGGATTCCTCTCCAGTGCTGAAATGGATCTTGGGGAACTTCTGGACTCTCCTCAGTGGAGTCAGTCCTCGTCTCGAGTGGGGGCATACAAGTGCGCTTTACTCTCGAGCTGTAGCAGCATTGTAACGCTTCCCTTCGCGTGGATCAAGGGATCTGTGGCTTTCCCTCGAGGCTTTCCCACGAGGCTTTCCCAGGAGGCTTTCGCACAGGGCTGTCCCACGGGGCACCGTGGTGTGAGTCGATCCTCTGCTTGAAAGTCGAAACAGTGCAGGGAAAACAGTTTTCCCTGGAATGGACTTAGACATCTGGAGGACTCTGGGAATGGTGGCATGACCCTGGAGTTCCTCTCGCCTTTCCCGTGGAGAGTGCCTCCTCTTGAGATTCGACGGGAACGCCGGAATTCTTTCCCGACCACACAGGGAAAGGATCGCTCCTCTCGAGCTAGGAGGCGAAACGGGGCTCCTCTGGATGTGGGCGGGACATTCGTGCTTCCTCTCGAGTGGACGGGTATGTAGGGGAACTTCCTGAGTTGCAGCAAGGGTGTGAAGGACCCTTTGGAAGTTCCAGAGGTTAGGTGTTTTTAGCCTTGAGACGCCTCAGTGGAAATGGGCCTCATCTCTCCTGGAGGGGAGAACCTCCTGGATTTTCTCGAGTTGCGGCAGGTGCTCTCGACTTAGGTCGGGGGACCTCAGAGACCCGCTCTGGTGGCCTCAGGAAAGGCCAGTCCCCATGCGAGTTGCTCGTGGGCCTCTCGGTATTCCTCTCCCGTCGATGGCGGGGCCTAAGACCTTGTGTGGAGTCGGTGCCGGAACCTTAAGATTCCTCTCCGTGCTGACATGGATCTTGGGGTACTTCTGGAGTCTCCCCAGGGGAGTAAGTACTCGTCTCCATTGGGGGCATGCAGGTGCCATTTCCTCCCGAGCTGTAGCGGGAGTGCCACGTTTCCCTTCGCGTGGATAAAGGGATCTGTGGCTTTCCCTCGAAGCCTTCCCTCGAGGCTTTCCCACGAGGCTTTACCACTGGTCTGTCCCACGTGCCACCGTTGTGTGAGTCGATCCTCGGCTTGAAAGTCGAGGCAATGCAGGGAAAACAGGTTTCCCTGGAATGGACGGAGATATCTGGGGGACTCTGGAATGGTGACACGACCCTGGAATTCCTCTCGCCTTTCTTGTGGAGAGCGCCTCCTCTTGAGATGCGACGGAAGGCCGGGAATTCTGTCCGACCACGCAGGGAAAGGATCCCTCCTTTCGAGCTATGAGGCGGAAAAGGGGCTCCTCTGGATGTGGACGGGATTCTCGTGCTTTCTCTCGAGTGGAGACGAGTATGTCGGGAACTTCTTGAGGTGCAGCAAGGGTGTGAAGGACCCTCTGGAAGTTCCAGAGGTTAGGTGTGATTAGCCTCGAGATGCCTCAACGGAAATGGGCATCATCTCGCCTGGACGGGAGAAACTCCTGGATTCTCTCGAGTTTCAGCAGGTGCTTTCGAGTTATGACGGGGCCTCAGGGACCCGGTCTGGTGGCCTCAGCAAAGTCCAGTCCCCATGCGAGTTGCTGGGGGGTGTCTCCGGATATTCTCCCATCGATGACGGGGCACAAGACCATGTGTGGTGTCGGTGCCGGAACCTGAGGATTCCTCTCCAGTGCTGACATGGATCTTGGGGTACTTCTGGAGTCTCCCCAGGGGAGTCAGTCCTCGTCTCGAGTGGGGGCATGCACGTGCGCTTTCCTCCCCGAGCTGTAGAAGCAGTGTCAAGCTTCCCTTCGCGTGGATCAAGGGATCTGTGGCTTTCCCTCGAGGCTTTCCCACTAGGCTATCCCGCGAGGCTTTTCCACAGGGCTGTCCCACTTGCCTCCGTGGTGTGAGTCGATCCTCAGCTTGAATGTCGAGGCAGTGCAGGGAAAACAGTTTCCCTGGATTGGACTGAGACATCTGGGGGACTCTGGGAATGGTGGCACGACCCTGGAGTTCCTCTCGCCTTTCCTGAGGAGCGCGCTCCTCTTGAGATGAGATGGGAACGCCGGGAATTCTTTGCCGACCACGCAGGGAAAGGATCCCTCCTCTCGAGCTAGGAGGCGAAACGGGCTTCCTCTGGATGTGGGCGAGACTCTCGTGCTTCATCTCGAGTGAGACGGGAATGTCGGGGAACTTCTTGAGTTGCAGCAAGGGTGTGAAGGACCTTTGGAAGTTCAAGAGGTTAGGTGTGATTACTCT
>NW_017205753.1:0-5155 GCF_001704415.2 Capra hircus
GTCTAGTGAGTCTTTACAACCTCCAGACATTCTTTTGTTCGTTGTCATAACTTATTGAGAGTATATAACTCCATTACTAACACTAGCAAGGGGGTAGCGCTTTCTGCCTTGTGATGTCTCTGTCAGAAGCTTTCTCTATCTCCTTTCTCCTTTAATAAAACTCTATTGCACAAAAGCTCTGAGCAATCAAGCCTCGTCTTGGGCCCTGGATTGAATTCTTCTCCTCCATAAGCCAAGAATCCCAGCATCTTTTCGTGGTTCAGCAACAATATTTCATTTCCTCTGCAGGAGAGAGCTAGTGAGCTTAGGTCTGTCTGGAACATTCTTGAATCCTGTGGGGAAAAATATCCTGTGCACACATCTGGATACTGGGGAGGCAAACGCATTTCTTTCCCGGGAGCCCTAACGTGGTGTGACTTAGCAACTGCTTGAAAAATCCATCCCATTGCTGTTTTCCTCCTTCTGACAGAGCTAGCTTTGTTCCCTGCTTTGGGATGTCTCAACCGAAGGGCCGGTCCATAGCTACTCGCTGGGGCCCATTGGATGTGCAAGGTGCCCTCGACTAGGTGACCTAGCATGGCACTCAGCCCGCTCAGACACACTCCCGAGGCTTCTTTCTCATGGGAAGCACTGCTCCAACCTAGGAATGTGTCTGCAATGCTTGGAAAGTGCAGTGAGACACACAGCCTGACTCTGCAATTGAGGCCTCAGAGCAAGCCTGCAGCTCTGATGTCTGAGAAGCAAAACACTTGCTGCAAAGAGAGGCCTGAAAACACACTCTCTGTGGATGACTTTCCTTCCTCTAAGGAAGATAGTTTTCCCAGTCTCCTGCTTCCTGAATGTCACACAGCTGGAATGCGCTTGCTTGGAGGTCGTGATTCAGTGGCAATGACCCCTGAGGCCCTTTGCCCAGGGAGGGCTCCCACACTCACAGGCAAATCAAAGCAACTTCCAAGTGAGTCAGCTCTTCACATCAAGTGGCCAAAGTATTGGAGTTTCAGGTTCAGTATTTAGTCCTTCCAATGTATATTCAGACCTGATTTCCTTTAGGATGGAGTGGTTGCGTCTCCTTGTAGTCTAAGCGACCTACAAGCATCTTCTCCAACACCACAGTTCAAAAGCATCCAATTTTCAGCTGTCACTTTCTTTATAGTACATCTTTCATATCCATCCATGACATATGGAAAAACCATAGCCTTGACTGGATGGATCTTTGTTGGCAAAGCAACGTCTCGGCTTTTTAATATGCTGTCTAGTTTGGTCATCACTTTTCTTCCAAGTCATAAATACGTTTTTTAAGTTCATGGAGGCAGCATCACCTGCAGTGATTTCCAAGCCCCCAAAATAGTCTGCTGCTGTTTCCAATGTTTTCCCATCTATTTGCCATGAAGTGATGAGACTGGATGCAATGATTTTAGTTTTCTGAATGCTGAGCTTTAAGCTAACTTTTTCACTCTCCTCTTTCACTTTCATCAGGAGACTCTTTAGTTCTTCTTCACTTTCTGCATAAGGGTGGTGTCATCTGCATATCTGAGATTCTTGATATTTCTCCCAGCAATCTGGATTCCAGCGTGTGCTTCCTCCAGCCCAGTGTTTCTCATGATGTACTCTGCATATAAGTTAAATAAGCAGGGTGACAATACACTGCCTTGACATATTCCTTTTCCTATTTAGAACCAGTCTGTTGTTCCATGTCCAGTTCGAACTGTTTCTTCCTGACCTGCATACAGGTTTCTCAAGAGACAGGTCAGGTGGTCTGGTATTCCCATCTCTTTCAGAATTTTTCCCAGTTTATTGTGATCCACACAGTCAAAGGCTTTGGCATAGTCAATAAAGCAGAAATAGATGTCTTTTTTTCTGGAACTCTCTTGCTTTTTCAATGATCCAGTGGATGTTGGCAGTTTGATCTCTGGTTTCTCTGCATGTTTTAAATCCCTCTTGAACATTTGGAAGTTCACAGTTCATGTGAACTTGGAGAATTTTGAGCATTACTTTACTAGTGTGTGAGATGAGTGCAATTGTGCAGCAGCTTGAATATTCTTTGTCATTGCCTTTCTTTGGGATTGGAATGAAAACTGACCTAATGACTAGATGTTTTCAATTGCATATGCTGAAAGAACTGGCTGTGCAGTTTTGAAGAAAAAAAAATCATTTTAACCCATTTTCTCTGAAGTGCAAGGCATATCATGGCCATCCCTGAATCATAAAGTCACCTTTTCTTTATGTAGTCATAGTTTCATGCCTAAATTATAGGCCAACTCGTGCTCAAATGGACTCTGATGTCAGGGGCAGATCAACTAATAAAAAGCTTGGATTGTCCCTCTGGAGGAAAGTGAGATCTTGGTCCCACGAGAAGAATCTGAAGGGTTAAGGGAACTTGCAAGAGTGGGGAAAGCTTAGTCCATCCTACATGTACCAAAATCTTAAATAAGGCTTATTTACTTTACCGAAGTAAAAAAACAGATGATGAAAACAATTATAAATCAATGAAAGGTAAAGAAATCCATAGTCTGTTATCAAAAATTGCATTCTAAGAAAACTTTGTTCTCTTAACCTAGAGAGGAGACTAAATTCCATCTGGTACCAGCTTACCAGAAGACAAACAAACAAACAAACAAATTATCGGTAAGCTTAAAAAAAGTATATTCCATATATCTTGAAGTAGCAGTATTTCTGCAAAGGCATCAGTGTGAAACCATAGAGGACATGGTTAAAACCTGATTAAATAGAAATTGACAATGTAATCTGGTCACTGCTGCGACTTGAAATGCTTTAATATGATAACTGGAATTATAACTGACAGCATTTGACCAGGACATATCAGATTTTCACGGATGTCAGATAATTTCTAGGATATCTATATTAGGAACTGAAGGAATCTTTGAACCTAGGAAAGAAAACAACAGTCTCAAAGGCCCTTGCTGAATCATCTATCAGCAAGGAATGTCTTTGCAAGGATCGCAAAGTGAAGGGAAAATACACCGACCTGCCTCTGCAACTTTGGTCCTCTGAGCAGATCTGGAGGTCTCCCTTTGTATAAGCTAACCTGTTCCTTCCAAATAGAGGTTTGCAACACAAAACAAGTGGCCGCCTATTCTTCCCCGAAGGAGGCTCTCTTTCCCCACATCCTGCGAACTCCCTTTCCCAGCCTCCTGGAAAAGCGCTTCTTGCAGTTCCTTTCAGAAAATCCTATGGACGGAGAAGCCTGGTAGGCTGCAGTCCGTGGGGTCGCTGAGGGTCGGACACGACTGAGCGACTGCACTTTCATTTTCACTTTCATGCATTGGAGAAGGCAATGGCAACCCACTTACTGTTCTTGCCTGGAGAATCCCAGGGACGGGGGAGCCTAGTGGGCTACCGTCTATGGCGTCGCACAGAGTCGAACACGACTGAAGCAACTTAGCAGCAGCAGCAGCAGCAGTTCCTTTCTTAGGGGCAGTTATCCCTGAGATTGGGACCTGGAAAGGCAGAGCCACCTCCACACACACGTCTTTTCTGTCCCCTTTCCTCTGGAGGAGAGCTCTAGTGAGCCTAGGTCTGTCAGGAAAATTCTTGGCTTTGACGGGATCCCACCCAGTGTGTGAACCTGCATACCCGACCTAGGGGCCACAGGCACCTGTTTTTGCTCGAGTGGGTCCTGGAGGGGTGCAGCATAGCAAGAGCTTAAAAATCCATCCAATTTGTCTTTTTTTTTTTTACCTCGGAGAGAACGAGTTTGCTCCACCTCCACCCTTTGGCAGTGTGGAGGGAAGAGGGCACCACCCTCTCCCAAAGGGGACATAGGGCCTACCAGGAGAGAAAGGCCCCTTGAGGAGCTGAGCCCAGGTAGGCAGCCAGTGATGTCAAGCACACTCCCGCTGCTTGCTTCTTCATGGGCACTCCCACGATCTGCTAGGAATGTCTTTGCAAGGATCTCAAAGGGAAGGGGAGATACATGGCCCTGTCTCTGGAACTTCAGTCCTCTGAGCAGATCTGGAGGTCTTGAGTTGTATAAGCAAACCTGTTCCTTCCAAATAGAGGCTTGCAAACACACCCCCGGTGGTTGCCTCTTCTTCCCCGAAGAAGTCTTTCTTTCCCCACATGCTGCGAACTCCCTGTCCCAACCTCCAAGAATAGCGCTTCTTGCCATTCCTTTCTTAGAGGCAGTTATCCCTGAGCTTGGGGCCGTAGGGAGTAGCCCCACACTCACAGGGAAAGGCAAAGACTCCTCCATACATCTCCTCTATCCCCTTTGCTCTGGAGGAGAGCTCTAGTGAGCCTAGGTCTTTCAGGAAAATTCTTGGCTTGGACAGGATCTCACCCTGTTTGTGAACCTGCATACCCAACCAGGGGCCACAGAGCACCTGTTTCAGTAAAGTGGGCCCTGAAAGGGTGCAGCCTAGCAAGAGCTTGAAAATCCATTCAATTGCTGTTTTTGTACCTCTGACAGAGCGAGCTTGGCTCCACCCTTTGGCAGTGAGGAGAAAAGAGGCATGACACCCTCCCCAAGGGGACATGGGGCCTACTTCGAGAGGAAAGGCCCTTGTGGAGCTGAGGCCAGGAAGGCACACAGTCGTGTCAAACACACTCCCACTGCTTGCTTCTTCAGGGGCACTCCCGCTATCAGCTAGGAATGTCTTTGCAATGATCACAAAGGGAAGGGGAGATACAGGGCCCTGCTTCTGGACCTCCGGTGCTCTGAGCAAATCTCGAGGTCTCCCGTTGTTGGTCAAGGGTCAAGTTCAAGTCAAGCAAGTCAAGTCAAGTTCAAGTTCAAGTTCAAGCTCAAGTCAGGTGAAGTTTAAGTTCAAGTTCAAGGTCAAAGTTCAAGGTCAAGGTCAAGTTCACAAGTTCAGTTCAAGGTCAAGTTCAAGTCAAGTCAAGTTTCAAGGTCAAGGTCAAGTCAAGTTCAAGAAGTCAAGTCAAGTTCAAGTTCAAGAAGTTCAAGTTCAAGTCAAGGTCAAGGTCAAGTCAAGCAAGTCAAGTTCAAGTCAAGTCAAGTTCAAGGTCAAGTCAAGTTCAAGCAAGTTCAAGTTCAAGCAAGTTCAGCAAGGGGCAAAAGGCCAAGTTCAAGTTCAAGGTCAAGGTCAAGTTCAAGTTCAAGCAAAGGCCAAGTTCAGTTCAAGGTTCAAGGTCAAGGTCAAGTTCAAGTTTCAAGTTCAAGTTCAAGGGCAGG
>NW_017205754.1:0-5154 GCF_001704415.2 Capra hircus
GGAAAGTCCCGCCACATCCAGAGGAGCCACGTTTCCTCCTCATTGCTCGAGAGGTTTGATCCTTTCCTGCGTGGTCGGGAAAGAATTCGCGGGCATTCCCCGTCGCCACATCAAGAGGAGGCGCTCTCCAGAGGAAAAACGAGAGGAACTCCAGAGTCGTGCCCCCATTCCCAGAGTCCCCCAGATGTCTCAGTCCATTCCAGGGAAACCTGTATTCCCTGCACTGCCTCGACTTTCAAGCCGAGGATCGACTCACACCACAGTGGCACGTGGGAGCCTGTGGGAAAGCCTCGTGGGAAAGCCTCTTGCGAAAGCCTCGAGGCAAAGCCACAGATCAGTTGAATACACGCGAAGGAAGCGTGACACTGCTGCTACAGCTCGGGAGGAAAGCGCACGTGTATGCCCCCACTCGAGTAGAGGACTGACTGCCCTGGGGAGACTCCAGAAGTACGCCCAAGATCCATGTCAGCACTGGAGAGGAATCCTCAGGTTCCGGCACCGACTCCACACAAGAAATCTTAGGCCTGGCATCGACGGGAGAGGAATCCCGAGAGGCCCCCGAGCAACTCGCATGGGACTGGCCTTTCCTGAGGCCACCAGAACGGGTCCCTGAGGTCCCCGTCGTAAGTTGAGAGCACCTGCCGCAACTCTAGAAAATCCAGGAGGTTCTCTCCTCCAGGCGAGATGAGGCCCATTTCTGCTGAGGCATCTCGAGGCTAATCACATCTAACATCTGGAACTTCCAAAGGGTCCTTCACACCCTTGCTGCAACTCAAGAAGTTCCCGCGACATACCGTCTCCACTCGATAGGAAGCACGAGAGTTCCGCCATATCCAGAGGAGGCCCCGTTTCCTCCTCCTAAGACCGAGAGGAGGGATCCTTTCCCTGCGTGGTCGGGAAAGAATTCCGCGGCATTACCGTCGTATCTCAAGAAGAGGCGCTCTGCACAGGAAAGGCCAGAGAAACTCCAGGGTCGTGCCACCATTCCCAGAGTCCCCCAGATGTCTCAGTCCATTCCAGGGAAACCTGTTTTCCCTGCACTGCTCGACTTTCAAGCCGAGGATCGACTCACAAAACGGTGGCACGTGGGACAGCTCTGTGGGAAAGCCTCGTGGGAAAGCATCGAGGGAAAGACACAGATCGCTTGATCCACGCGAAGAGAAGCATGACACTGCTGCTACAGATCGGGAGGAAATCGGCACGTGCATGGCCCACTCGAGATGAGGACTGACTCCCCTGGGGAGACTCCAGAAGTACCCAAGATCCATGTCAGCACTGAGAGGAATGCTCAGGTTCCGGCACGGACTCCACACAAGGTCTAGACCCCGGAATCTACGGGAGAGGAATCCCGAGAGGCCCAGAGCAATTCCCATGGGGACTGGCCTTTCCTGAGGGCACCAGGGTGGGTCCTGAGGTCCCCATCGTAAGTCGAGAGCACCTGCCGCAACTCGAGAAAATCCAGGAGGTTCCCAATCCAGGCGAGATGAGGCCCATTTCCGCTGAGGCAACAAGGGGGTAATCACACTTAAACTCTGGAACTTCCAAAGGGTCCTTCACACAGCCTTGCTGCAACTCAAGAAGTTCCCTGACATACCCGTCTCTACTCAAGAGGATCCCAAGGGTCCCGCCCATATCCAGAGTGGCCCCGTTTCCGCCTGCTAGCTCGAGAGGAGGGATCCTTTCCCTGCGTGGTCGGAAAGAATTCCCGGCGTTCCCGTCGCATCTCAAGAGGAGGCGCTCTCTACAGGAATGGCGAGAGGAACTCCAGGGTCGTGCCACCATTCCAGAGTCTCCCAGATGTCTCAGTCCATTCCAGGGAAACCTGTTTTCCTGCACTGTCTCGACTTTCTTAGCCGAGAATGGACTCACACCACGGTGGCAGCGTGGACATCCCTGTGGGAAAACCTCGTGGGAAAGCCTCGTGGGAAAGCCTCGAGGAAAAGCCACAGATCCCTTGATCCAGGCGAAGGGATGCCTGACACTGCTGCTACAGCTCGGGAGGAAAGCTCACGTGCATGCCCCCACTCGAGACGAGGACTGACTCCCCTGGGGAGACTCCAGAAGTACCCCAAGAAGCATGTCAGCACTGAAGAGGAATCCTCAGATTCCGGCACCGAAGCCACACAAGGTCTTAGGCCCCGGCATCGACGGGAGAGGAAACCCGAGAGGCACCCGAGCAACTCGCATGGGGACTGGCCTTTTCTGAGGCCACCAGAGCGGGTCCTGAGGTCCCCGTCGTAAGTCGAGAGCACCTGTCGCAACTCGAGAAAATCCAGGAGGTTCTCCCCTCCAGGCGAGATGAGGCCATTTCCGCTGAGACGTCTCGAGGCTAATCAAACCTAACCTATGGAACTTCCAAAGGGTCCTTCACACCCTTGCTGCAACTCAAGAAGTTCCCGACATACCCGTCTCCACTCGAGAGGAAGCAGGAAAGTCCGCCACATCCAGAGGAGCCACGTTTCCTCCTCATTGCTCGAGAGGTTTGATCCTTTCCCTGCGTGGTCGGGAAAGAATTCGCGGCATTCCCGTCCACATCAAGAGGAGGCGCTCTCCAGAGGAAAACGAGAGAACTCCAGAGTCGTGCCCCATTCCAGAGTCCCCAGATGTCTCAGTCCATTCCAGGGAAACTGTATTCCCTGCACTGCTCGACTTTCAAGCCGAGGATCGACTCACACCACAGTGGCACGTGGGACAGCCCTGTGGGAAAGCCTCGTGGGAAAGCCTCTTGCGAAAGCCTCGAGGCAAAGCCACAGATCAGTTGATACACGCGAAGAAGCGTGACACTGCTGCTACAGCTCGGGAGAAAGCGCACGTGTATGCCCCACTCGAGTAGAGGACTGACTGCCCTGGGGAGACTCCAGAAGTACCCAAGATCCATGTCAGCACTGGAGAGGAATCCTCAGGTTCCGGCACGACTCCACACAAGATCTTAGGCCCTGCATCGACGGGAGAGGAATCCCGAGAGGCCCCGAGCAACTCGCATGGGACTGGCCTTTCCTGAGGCCACCAGAACGGGTCCCTGAGGTCCCCGTCGTAAGTTGAGAGCACCTGCCGCAACTCTAGAAAATCCAGGAGGTTCTCTCCTCCAGGCGAGATGAGGCCCATTTCTGCTGAGGCATTCGAGGCTAATCACATTAACATCTGAACTTCCAAAGGTCTTCACACCCTTGCTGCAACTCAAGAAGTTCCCGACATACCCGTCTCCACTCGATAGGAAGCACGAGAGTTCCGCCCATATCCAGAGGAGCCCCGTTTCCTCCTCCTAGACCGAGAGGAGGGATCCTTTCCCTGCGTGGTCGGGAAAGAATTCCGGCATTACCGTCGTATCTCAAGAAGAGGCGCTCTGCACAGGAAAGGCCAGAGAAACTCCAGGGTCGTGCCACCATTCCCAGAGTCACCCAGATGTCTCAGTCCATTCCAGGGAAACCTGTTTTCCCTGCACTGCCTCGACTTTCAAGCCGAGGATCGACTCACAAAACGGTGGCACGTGGGACAGCTCTGTGGGAAAGCCTCGTGGGAAAGCATCGAGGGAAAGACACAGATCCCTTGATCCACGCGAAGAGAAGCATGACACTGCTGCTACAGATCGGGAGGAAATCGCACGTGCATGGCCCCACTCGAGATGAGGACTGACTCCCTGGGGAGACTCCAGAAGTACCCAAGATCCATGTCAGCACTGGAGAGGAATGCTCAGGTTCCGGCACGGACTCCACACAAGGTCTAGACCCCGGAATCTACGGGAGAGGAATCCCGAGAGGCCCCAGAGCAATTCCCATGGGGACTGGCCTTTCCTGAGGGCACCAGGGTGGGTCCCTGAGGTCCCCCATCGTAAGTCGAGAGCACCTGCCGCAACTCGAGAAAATCCAGGAGGTTCCCCAATCCAGGCGAGATGAGGCCCATTTCCGCTGAGGCAACAAGGGGGTAATCACACTTAAACTCTGGAACTTCCAAAGGGGTCCTTCACACCCTTGCTGCAACTCAAAGAAGTTCCCTGACATACCCGTCTCTACTCAAGAGGATCCCAAGGGTCCGCCATATCCAGAGTGGCCCCGTTTCCGCCTGCTAGCTCGAGAGGAGGGATCCTTTCCCTGCGTGGTCGGGAAAGAATTCCCGGCGTTCCCGTCGCATCTCAAGAGGAGGCGCTCTCTACAGGAATGGCGAGAGGAACTCCAGGGTCGTGCCACCATTCCCAGAGTCTCCCAGATGTCTCAGTCCATTCCAGGGAAACCTGTTTTCCCTGCACTGTCTCGACTTTCTAGCCGAGAATGGACTCACACCACGGTGGCACGTGGGGACATCCCTGTGGGAAAACCTCGTGGGAAAGCCTCGTGGGAAAGCCTCGAGGGAAAGCCACAGATCCCTTGATCCAGGCGAAGGGATGCCTGACACTGCTGCTACAGCTCGGGAGGAAAGCTCACGTGCATGCCCCCACTCGAGACGAGGACTGACTCCCCTGGGGGGAGACTCCAGAAGTACCCCCAAGAAGCATGTCAGCACTGAAGAGGAATCCTCAGATTCCGGCACCGAAGCCACACAAGGTCTTAGGCCCCGGCATCGACGGGAGAGGAAACCCGAGAGGCACCCGAGCAACTCGCATGGGGACTGGCCTTTTCTGAGGCCACCAGAGCGGGTCCCTGAGGTCCCCGTCGTAAGTCGAGAGCACCTGTCGGCAACTCGAGAAAATCCAGGAGGTTCTCCCCTCCAGGCGAGATGAGGCCCATTTCCGCTGAGACGTCTCGAGGCTAATCAAACCTAAACCTATGGAACTTCCAAAGGGTCCTTCACACCCTTGCTGCAACTCAAGAAGTTCCCGACATACCCGTCTCCACTCGAGAGGAAGCAGGAAAGTCCCGCCCACATCCAGAGGAGCCACGTTTCCTCCTCATTGGCTCGAGAGGTTTGATCCTTTCCCTGCGTGGTCGGAAAGAATTCGGCGCAATTCCCGTCCCACATCAAGAGGAGGCGCTCTCAGAGGAAAAACGAGAGGAACTCCAGAGTCGTGCCCCCATTCCCAAGAGTCCCCCCAGATGTTCTCAGTCCATTCCAGGGAAACCTGTATTCCCTGCACTGCCTCGACTTTCAAGCGAGGATCGACTCACACCACAGTGGCACGTGGGGACAGCCCTGTGGGAAAGCCTCGTGGAAAAGCCCTCT